>NC_079211.1:138343479-138508479 GCF_029633865.1 Lampris incognitus | reverse complement strand
CACCATTGCCCCTCCTTCACCCCTCTCCCCCTTCCCGCTTTACTCTCTCTCTCTCCCTCTCTCTCTCTCAACCTCTCCCCTCTTTCTTCATTTTAGTTGCACACTTTCTCTCACTCACATGCACAAACACACATCAATGTAAGTGCACGCACAACATTTCCATGGGCATGCATGCACGTTCAACACACACGGTCGCATGTGCACACTTGTGTGCATATTTGACTGCCGTACAGACACCATTAAGCACACTTATTAAAGGAGAAGGCTGTGTGTGTTTGTGAGAAAGGCGAATTGTGTGCATGAGGAAGTACTTCTGGGCCGCAGTGGAGCTCCATTGCTTATTTGCAATCAGGTCAGACAGACAGAGCAGCCACATACACCACTGTCACCTCCCCACAGACCCCTCTCCTTCTCTCTCCTCACTGTTTCTCCCTCTTAATTTCCCACATCTCTCTCTCTCTCTCTCTCTCCCTCCTCCCATCCCACTCTTCTCTCTCCCCTCCCTCTGAAAAACCACATTTTTTCAGAGTTGGATATCTCAATTATCTCCTTCTGAATACTGAGAACATTCCTTTGTCTCCAACTCTTTGAGTCAGAACTCTCTCTCTCTCTCTCTCTCTCTCTCTCTCTCTCTCTCTCGCCCTTACTCTCTTTCTCCGCACTGCTCAAATCTCCATTTGTAATTCATCTACAGATTTTTTTTACCCCCCCCCCCACACACACACCTTAGTTGACCTCATTCAATCACAGATTAATTTATGGCCAAAGCACTGACTTGTGTAAGTCGCACATGTAATCTGGAATGACAGTGTTGTATTTTGATGCTCTGGCCTGTGTGCATGTGTGTTTATGTTGTCCTGTGTAGATATTGTGGATGTGTATACATTAGAATCAAGAATCAAGAACAATTTGTTGTCATTTCCATCATGTGCTTGCGTGCACAAAAGAAACGAAATTCCGTTTCACCCCGCCCACAGCAGTGCAACACAAAAGATAAAAACACATATCCAAAATTTCCCAAAACGACATCAACAAAAACATACAAAACAGAGAGAACAAAACAAAACCACAAGCAGATAACAACACAGTCCATTCAGTGCAACACAATCCAAAAATGTCACCGCCCAGAGAACGAACGCCAGCCAGGATGACTGTTGGAACTGCCGGTCTGCATGGGCTAGCAGTTAGCTTGGTCTGCCTCGCTTGCGCGTCCTGTCAGACCGCCCTCGGTGTTATCAGAACTGCCGGTCTGTATAGGCTAGCAGTTAGCTTAGCCTGCCCCGCTTCCGCGTCCTGTCAGACCACCCTCGGTGTTTCCTCCTCGGGTGCAGCTCCAGGCAGGGCTGTGGTCCCTGGGCCCACCGGACGCAGCAGACCAGGCTCCCCCAGCCGATCCAACGCCACCTCTCCCAGCCAGACACCTTCGACACACCTCCCCGCACTCCACAAGACAACACAAACACTGCACAGCTGACGCTAGGCGAGGCCGCCGCCAGACCACCTCAGTGTTTCCTCTCGGGCACAGCTCCGAGCAGGGCCGTGGTCCCTGGGCCCACAGGACGCAGCAGACCAAGCTGTCTCAGCCGATCCAATGCCAGCTCTCCCAGCCATTAAACGAAAAAAAAAATAGTGTTGTTTCTTTTCATTTTTCAGTATTTATTACAGTATTGACCAATATCTGCCAGATGCTGTATGTTCAGTGTAGAGCATCCTTATCCCCCCAAGCGACTATACCAGCCCCACATTAAAAAGTCCATTCTTTCCAGTCCCAACACATGGCTTCCGGTATCCATAAAGTAGATGCTTGCATGTACAAGCATGTCTGTCTTGTCTTTATATGTGTGTGTCTGTGTGTGCATGTGCACGCGTGCATGCACACCTTTGCACAACTGCGTGCGATTAACCATGCGCTCATGTACCATGGACACGTGTTTGTGTGCTGTGATTGTTGTGCACATATATCTCTCATTCCGTCTTACTCCCCAGCATTCTCCATGATCTTATTGTTGTTTTCCTTTTCATTTCTTTTCTGGTGGTTTACCAACGTTACGCATGTTCATTTGCCTCACGTTGTGCTTCTGTGTGTCACTGTGTCAGAGGGAGACGGGAAGGGAAGAGATGGAGCGGGTGGTGGTAGTTATGATGGGGCAGAAGGCCTCAAGGCAGTTGTGCTAAGGGCCACAGTATCATCCCACTCACTCTTAAGGCACGTTGTTTATGCATGGAGCCACTCACTGGGCACTCCCAGCTCCCTGGAAGAGAATGTGTGTGTGTGTGTGTGTGTGTGTGTGTGTGTGTGTGTGTGTATGGTTTTGACTGTGTGCAGCATAGGCACCTTGGGATATGAGTGTTGCAGAGAGAGCTAGAGAGAAAAACAGACGTAGAGAGATAAAGAGAGTGAGAGAGAGAGTTTCTCTCCTCTCACCATCACAGACCTCAGAACTGCAACTACTGGTCTCTGTCTCGTACTTGCAGACAGAAGCGCCCTGGCGGCTGTGTTTTCGACCTTCACAATATCTATTTATGTGTTTTGTGCAGTTAGACCTCTATCTCATCGGGCGCCCGGGTGGTGTGGCGGTCTATTCTGTTGCTTATCAACCGTTGCCTACCAACACTGGGATCGCTGGTTCGAATCCCCGTGTTACCTCCGGCTTGGAAGGGCGTCCCTACAGACACAATTGGCCGTGTCTTCAGGTGGGAAGCCGAATGTGGTTATGTGTCCTGGTTGCTGCACTAGTGCCTCCTCTGGTCGGTTGGGGGCACTTGCTCGGGAGGGAGGGGGAACCGGGGGGGTAGCGTGATCCTCCCACACGCTACGTCCCCCTGGCGGAACTCCTCACTGTCAGGTGAAAAGAAGCGGCCGGCGACTCCGCATGTATCGGAGGAGGCATGTGGTAGTCTGCAGCCCTCCCCGGCTCGGCAGAGGGGGTGGAGCAGCAACTGGGATGGCTCGGCAGGGAAATTTTTCAAGTACAAGCGGGGAGAAAAAGGGGGCAAAACCGAAAAAAAAGACCTCCATCTCATCAAGCTCATGGAGTGTCTGGAAAAACCTTTTTGCAGAAAACTGGGAAGAAAAGACCTCATGGATCACGAGGCAGCCTTTTGATTCGCTACAAGTTTGAGACAATAATTGACCTTATCATAGCTCTGCCTACCTAAACAGGATGCAGTTCTTTATTTATTTATCTCTTTATTTGTTAAATTGTTGTGAAATTGAAAGAGTCCTTGCCAGTGTGTCAAAACATCTAGCCTGGCGGCATGGGTGGAGGTTTTGTTGTTGTTGTCGCCTCATCCATACCAAAGTTTCACGAGCAAGGTACAAACAAGTTGTTGTTCAAACGACAGTATGTGGGTGGCCGGCTCTGCCCTCCGTTCTTTCTCTCGTAATTTTGTCCGTTTGAAGTGTGATGACAGGCCCCTTTTTTCCCTCCACATTTTCTAAGCAGTTTTTGTGCTTGAATTTCTCCAGACCTTTGTGAGTTTGACGAGACAGAGGTCTGGTGGCTATGTGGGATTAATCTCTGCAGGAAGGCTGTCACAGGAAATGCACTTAATAGTCCTCATGTTAGTGGCTGTGCATGTGTCTGTATCTCTGTGTGAGTTTGTTTTCTTTGTGCATCATGTTTGTGGCTTTACCAGTCAGATAAGTGCAAGGTCAAGTGACAGCCTCCATCCTCATCTCACTCCTCGCTACGGGGCAAGAAAACCAATCTTTTCCCAGCTGTTTTCTTTTAATGATCAGCCCATCAGTCTATCCCCCCCCCCTCTTTTTCTCCCCAGTTGTGTCCGGCCAATTACCCCACTCTTCTGAGCCGTCCCGGTCACTGCTCCACCCCCTCTGCCGACCCAGGGAGGGCTGCAGACTACCATGTCTCCTCCAATACATGTGGAGTTGAGTTTTGCCAGGGGGACGTAGCGCGTGGGAGGATGACGCTATTCCTCCCAGTCCCCCCCCCCCCCCCCCACCGGAACAGGTGCCCCGACTGACCAGAGGAGGTGCTAGTGCAGCAACCAGGACACATACCCGCATCCGGCTTCCCACCCGCAGACACGGCTAATTGTGTCTGTAGGGACACCTGACCAAGCCGGAGGTAACACAGGGATTCGAACCAACGACCCCCGTGTTGGTAGGCAATGAAATAGACCACTACGCTACCTGCCATCAGTCTGTTCTGACCCCCCCTCCCCAACTCCTTCTATTCCTCAATCCCCCGCCCTCATTTTTAATGCAAAGTTGAGATTATGGGGCATCTGGGTAGCGTGGCGGTCTATTCTGTTGCCTACCAACACAGAGATTGTAGGTTCGAATCCCTGTGTTACCTCCGGCTTGGTCAGGCGTCTCTACAGACACAATTGGCCGTGTCTGTGGGTGGGAAGCCGAATGTGGGTGTGTCTTGGTCGCTGCACTAGTGCCTCCTCTGGTCAGTCGGGGTGCCTGTCCGGGGGACTGGGGACTGGGGGGAATAGTGTGATCCTCCCACGTGCCACGTCCCCCTGCGGAAACTCCTCCCTGTCAGGTGAAAAGAAGCGGCTGGCAACTCCACATGTATCAGAGGAGGCATGTGGTAGTCTGCAGCCCTCCCCGGATCGGCAGAGGGGGTGGAGCAGAGAAGGGGACGGTTCGGGAGAGTGGTTTGATTGGCCAGATACAATTGGGGAGAAAAAAAAAGGGGGGGGGGGGAGTTTACATTGTTTGAGACGTCTTTGTTGTAGCAACCCGAGTGGAGCCGCCGAGCTGTTCGATTTAATATCTTCCACGCGTCTGTAGCTCGAAAACTGACATCTAAAACAATGTCAGCTTTGCATTAAAAATAACATAATTGACCGAATGACACTTAATGACAGCAGTCATAAACATTCATAAAAACTCCTTCATGTTCATGACAGGTGTCACGTCAGGGTTATGATGGTTTCGTGCCAACCCCTTCAAACAAAGTGTGACCCGAATGTTGACATGTTTTCTATCGTGGATGATGTGAGCGGTGCTTTATGCACGCGATAATTAGACTACACTACCAGTAGTAATGATGTGTAATACAGTAGTTATGCGGGTATTTAGCCTAGCCGGTAAAAAAAGCCCAACGAGGGCAGTTAATGGATGACATGACATAGATGTGGTCTGCAAAGCCGTTTCCACATCTGCGGTTCATGCTGCCATCCAAGTTTAACAAATTCCAATGTGTCACGCTGTTGATGAAATTACATCTAACAACTGGAAGCTGACAAGTCTCGCACACATCACACCGCTTCCACTGAATCACGTCTTCGAGAAAGACTGATACACCGAGGCTGATCTTTGAAACCAGTATTGTAACACATCCCGTCATCATACGAGCCCGCTGTGACACAACTAACCCTGGCATAGAGGGCTGAATAAACACGTTCAGAGGGAAACGCTACCGAGCTATTACAAGGATAGCTCACATGTGACAGTTCAAGTTAAAAGCCTTTTCACTTCTTTAGGATTCAGTCAATGTTTCACAAATATCTTTATAGATTCCCTGGTTAACAATATAATACAGAATCAATCAATCAATCAATCTATCTATCTATCTATCTATCTATCTATCTATCTATCTATCTATCTATCTATCTATCTATCTATCTATCTATAATAATAATAATAATAATAAATCAATCTTATATCTATCTATCTATCTATCTATCTATCTATCTATCTATCTATCTATC
Source organism: Lampris incognitus (assembly GCF_029633865.1). Taxonomy (NCBI): domain Eukaryota; kingdom Metazoa; phylum Chordata; class Actinopteri; order Lampriformes; family Lampridae; genus Lampris; species Lampris incognitus. Next base: position 138,502,788 of record NC_079211.1, on the reverse strand, counting down.
TATCTATCTATCTATCTATCTATCTATCTATCTACGCATCTATAATAATAATAAATCAATTTAATATCTATCTATCTATAATAATAATGATAAATCAATCTTCTATCAATCTATCTATCTATCTATCTATTGGTCAGTCGGTTGGTCGGTCGGTCTGTCTGTCTGTCTCTCTATCTGTCTGTCTATTTATTATCTATCTGTCTTATCTGTCCATCTGTGTATCTGTCTATCTGTCTGTGTCTGTCTGTCTGTCCGTCAGTCTATCTGTCTGTCTGTCTGTCCATCAGTCTATTTCTCCATCTATCTATCTATCTATCTATCTATCTATCTATCTATCTATCTATCTATCTATCTATCTATCTATCTATCTATCTATCTATCTATCTATCTATCTATCTATCTATCTATCTATCTATCTATCTATCTATCTCCGTCTGTCTATCTGTCTGTCCGTCCGTCTGTCCATCTGTCTGTCTGTCTGTCTGTCTGTCTGTCTGTCTGTCTGTCTGTCTGTCTGTCTGTCTGTCTGTCTGTCTGTCCGTCTGTCTATCTGTCCGTCTGTCTATCTATCTGTCCATATCTATCTATCCGTATCTATCTATCTATCTATCTTCTTCTTCTTCACCTGCTTGCTCCTTCTCAGGGTCATGGGGAGTCTGGGTTTATTCAGGGAAACTGTAGTGGAAGCAGTGTAGAGCAACGCATTTGACAAGCCACCAGTCCATCACAAGCCCAACAGCCATCTATCTGTCTGTCTGTCTAACTGTCCACAGTATTACTGCAGCACTATAGAATTCAAATAATAGGTCTTCCTAATTAGCATCCATTTTGTTAGATAATAGTCAAGTCAAGTCAAGTCAATGTTATTTGTATAGCCCAATATCACAAATTACAAATAATAAAGACTATATCACCAATTATTTGGGTACAACAAGAAAAATGCTGCACGGCTTTAATGCAAAATACTTCAGGTGTCGGCAGTGTTGGTCCACCCATTGGCAAAAGAAGTCATCGAGTGATGAAAGTCACACATTGGTTTGTAATTTACGCCATAATCGGTCTGGCTGCTGGCCAGTCCACCTCCTCTTTTCTCATCTCAAACAGATACCGTGGAGTATGCGCCGTGATGCTATTAATACATCATGCAATGACTTCTGGTTTCCTTGGAGCATCTGTCAGTTGTGGCTTTGAGAGAAATGTGTCATTGCAGCCTTGACAACAAGGTGGCACTCTGCACCAAGACAAATCCCCCGAGGCTGTCCTATCCCCTAGAGGACACCTTTAACCACAAGAGCGAGACTGTTAAACAGCCAGGAAGTAAGACTGCAAGCAGACTGAGAGAGAGAGTCAGAGACAGAGAGAGAGACCATACAGTGTTTTTGAATGTGACAAGTATGTCCACTTTCTAACCAGTCTCAGGGTGCAGGTATATGGTATACCTTCGGCTTTAGCTTGTTTGTGATATATATATATATATATATATCACTTAAAGTAAAAAAAAACATTAGTTACCATATAACACTACATAGCTAAGGGGCAGCATGGTGGCCCAGTGGTAAACACTGTTGTCTCACAACAAGAAGGTCCTAGGTTCGAACCCCAGGCCGTCCAAGGTCCTTTCTGTGTGGAGTTTGCATGTTCTCCCCGTGTCCGTGTGGCTTTCCTCTGGGTGCTCCGGTTTCCTCCCACCATCAAAAAGACATGCATGTTAGGGTTCATACTCCTGCCTGTGCCCCTGAGCAAGGCAGTGGAAAGAAGAACTGGAGTTGGTCCCCCGGGCGCTGCAGCTGCCCACTGCTCCTCGCTACACAGCAAGGACGGGTTAAATGCAGAGTCTGAATTTCCCTACGGGGATTGATAAAGTATAACTTGTCTATATAACACTGTTTAGATATCAGGTACCCTCACCCTGGGCTTGTTTGTGAGTTGTGTGTCTGTGTCCAAGCCATACACACCGAGTGAACTGAATCGGCAAAACAATGTGTTCATAAAACCATGAGTCCTAACCAGTCTGTCAAGGAAGTCCCGGTGAGGAATGCTGTTAGTTTCACGCAACCATTAAAAGTGTTATCATTTATGAGACGAGTGTGTGAGGAATGAAACCTGTTTCTCATGTAATGCAGTCCAGAAGTGGAATCTGTTAAATCCATTGAGTCCCGGTCGAATCTGGAATAACCCGGTATGAATGTAGAACCCGATGATATTTCTTTGTGAGTTTTCTCCATAAGGCACACTGCAGATTGTATGTTTTCAGAATAAGTACGGTGTGAGAGTGTTCTTCCAGACGTCATAACTGGGACACGAGCCTGGTGTCTCTTCTCAGTGTTAAGTAGACCTCTTTTGTGTCTGGGGGACAGAAATGGGGTGTGTGTGTGTGTGTGTGTGTGTGTGTGTGTGCGTGCGCGTGCGCATGTGTGCATGCATGCATTTGTTTGTGTGCATCTATGTGTATGACTGCGTGGTCTGTTGTGTCTGTGTTTGCACTATTTGTCTGTGTGTCAGTACGTCTGTCGGTCTGGTTTTCTGTTCGGGGTGTGTGTGTGTGTGTGTATGTGTAGCATGTTAGTTCCTGTCCTGAGTCCAGGTACTTCTGTGTGAGGCTGCCGTTCTTATTGGAACAAGATCACTGGCGAGTATGCTCTCAGCCATCTGCGCTAGACCTCCGGCTGCAACATCTGTGACACACACACACATGTGCTCACGGACACACACACACAGGCACAGACATTACATAAACTAAGCCCTTCACCCTCCGTTGCGGTGTGTACAGTTGTGTGTAGTTGTGGTGTGTCTGTCATATATCGAGGCTGTGGCACCTCCAGCACACCTTAAGGCCTCGCGTCAGATCTGACAAGCTACGTAGAATTAGTTTTATTTCTCCTCCATAATGAGGGGGGCGGGGGGGATCATCTCTTTATCCTCAGGTCTCTCTCGCTGAACCTGTCAAGCTCAGGGGCGTTTTGGTGTGATTGTCCATCTATTTGTGGGGGTAAACTGACAGTGGGTTATTTTGCGACTACAGTTCGATGGGGGTAGATTGGTAAGGACTGTGTTTAGTGTGTCGCTGAGCGAATGTTGGAAGCTGTTCCCAGCTTGTTCTGCCACACTCAGCGATATTATGAAATGTCAAAGTATTCAGCATATAACTGATGTTTCTCTCAGCCGTATTCAGGACTTGGAGAATGGCTCATCTCTTACCCAGCCAATGAGGCGGCTCTATCTGCAGTGGTTTGAGAGCTGGGAAAGATGGGAAATATGAAATAATCAATAAGAAGGTCACTTGTAAAGCTTATTCTAGTTGAAATCCTGTTTACTGAATGAAACAGAAGTGTAACGTGGGAGGTCCGGGTAGCGTGGCGGTTTATTCCGTTGCCTACCAACAAGGGGATCGCATTTTAACTGGATCGCTAGCTTTTCACATTTAGTTTTTCCTTAACCGCTGTACAGTACTTTTGGCTGGACCGGCCGGCGGGCCAGCCCTACAAACGCAAATGTCCCTGACTGACTGACTGATCAATTTGACACATACACAAATACACAATGTATTTGTCACAATGAACCTGGGTAATACGTGCTATGGATCTATAGTGGAGAATGATCCCCCAGATGACCTGGATCAAAAAATCATTTCCTCTGTTTTCTTAGTGTTTACAATGAGATGATGGTCATCACTCCACTGTACAAACTTTTTAACCTCTAAACAAAAGCTGCAAATGCCCGTGTCTGTATCCATAAGCCCCAAGATGGCAGTGTCATCAGAAAACTTGACAAAGAAAGTGCTGGAATGACTGCTTGTACAATAATTTGTATATTGTGGTGACCCACATCTATATAACTAGAGACATTCACCTAAGAGAGAATGCACTTCCGCTTCCGGTCCAGAGAGTTCAGTGTCGTTGTCGAATATATGACATGTAAAGTTGGAGCTAGTAAACTACCTCGACTACGTCTACTCTCACGTCTCCTGTCTCGTTGTTTTCTAACTCCACATTGGTGACCCCGACGTGATCGAACAACTAATACGAGTATGTCTGAGAACGACGACGCCGGTGCTAACAACATGGCTATTGCTAACGCTAGCATTTACACCGCTACTGTGAAGCTACCCGACTTTTGGCAGCATAATCCACGGCCGTGGTTTCAACATGTGGAAGCCCAGTTCCAGCTGAGAGGGATAACGCAGGATGCAACGCAGTACTTCCACGTAGTGGCGGCGTTAGACGCATCGACAACGGCGCGAGCAATGACACTGTTGGAAGCTCCGCCAGCTGCTGGCAAGTACGATGCTATAAAGACATTCCTCCTGAAACTATTTGAACTGTCGGAGCTGGAGAAGGCAGACCGTTTACTGTCCCCGAATGGCCTCGGCGACGGCAAACCGTCTGATTTAATGGAAAAAATGCTGTCTGTGCTGGGATCGGCTGATCCGGCCTTTCTTTTCACACACATTTTTCTGAGGCAGCTCCCCGCACCTGTACGCACAGCACTGGCCAGTTCTCCTCTCGCCGCCTCCAAGGACTACCGTTCTCTGGCTGCTGAAGCAGACAGGGTTTTCCTGGCCAACCGGCAACAGTTTGTGCATGCCCTGCTACCCCACCAGACCGCCCCACCACCACCTGTGTACGACTACATGGACACCGCGGCTGCGGTGACAGCCCGCCGCCAACCTGACGACGGGCTCTGTTATTACCATGCCAGGTTTGGGGCAAAAGCAAAACGGTGTCGCAAACCCTGCAGTTACAGGGTTCAGGGAAACGCCAAGGCCGGCGCTCGTTAACGGCTATGGGCGCCGGCCGTGACTGCAAGCTGTTGTTCATCAGAGACTCCTTGTCGGGCCGGCGGCTGCTGGTTGACTCTGGCGCTCAACGCAGCATACTACCAGCACAAGCTGTGGACACGATGACCGACAGTCACGGCCCCCAGATGGACGCCGCCAACGGCACGTCCATTCGGACGTACGGTATCAGACATGTGGACGTGTGTTTTGGCGGCCGACGTTTCGGCTGGGACTTTGTGATGGCTGCTGTATCCACCCCGCTCCTAGGTGCGGATTTCCTCTGTGCTTTCAACCTGCTGGTGGATGTTAAAAACTGTCGCGTGATTGATGCCGTCTCTTTTGCGTCATACCCCTGCACGCTTGGGGGCGCTGGAGCGCTGTGCCTCGCTAACACACTCTCCACCGGGGATCCATACCAACGCCTGCTCGCAAATTTCCCCGAGCTGACCACACCCACCTTCTCCTCGGCGGTGGCCAAGCACGGCGTGGCACATCATATCACCACAGTGGGCCCCCCAGTTTACGCCCGGGCCCGACGCCTCGACTCGGCCAAGCTCGCAATAGCCAGGGAGGAGTTTTCGACTATGGAGCGCCTCGGCATTGTCCGCCGTTCTGACAGCCCGTGGGCTTCCCCTCTTCACATGGTTACTAAGGCCAACGGGGGTTGGCGCCCGTGCGGGGACTACCGTCGCCTAAACAATGCCACGACCCCCGACCGGTACCCCATACCGCACATACAAGATTTCTCTACCCACCTGGCGGACGCTGCCATCTATTCCAAAATCGACTTAGTGCGGGGGTATCACCAAGTGCCGGTCCACCCACTGGATGTCCCAAAAACGGCTGTCATCACACCCTTTGGGCTCTTTGAGTTTTTACGTATGCCTTTCGGCCTTAAAGGGGCGGCGCAGACGTTTCAGCGCCTTATGGATTCTGTGCTCCGTGACATGCCATTTTTGTTTGTGTACTTAGACGACATCCTCGTGGCCAGCGCGTCGGCGGAGGAACACATGACGCACCTCAGACAGCTGTTTGACAGGCTCAGCGAACACGGCCTCATCATCAACCCAGCTAAGTGTCAGTTCGGGGAGTCGTCCATCACCTTCCTCGGGCACCACATCACTCCACAGGGGGCCGTTCCCCTCCCTGCCAGGGTTGAGGCTGTCACCATGTTCCCCCGCCCCCGCACTGTACAGTCGCTGCAGGAATTCCTGGGCATGGTGAACTTTTATAACCGTTTCCTGCCCCGTGCCGCCCACATCATGCGTCCCCTGTATGAGGCCCTGCGGGGTAAGAAGTCTAAGGACGAGCTGGACTGGTCTTCGGGGATGGACGAGGCTTTTGTGGCCGCCAAGACCGCGCTGGCCAACGCTGCGCTGCTAGCTCACCTGTCGCCTGCCGCCCCCATAGCCCTTACAACGGATGCCTCCGACTACGCTGTGGGGGCCGTGTGTGAGCAGTGGGTGGGGGGGGCTGGCAGCCGTTGGCGTTCTTCAGTAAACAACTCCGTGAGAGCGAGCGCAAATACAGCACCTTTGATAGGGAACTACTGGGTCTCTTCCTCGCAACCAGACACTTTAGGTTCCTATTGGAGGGCCGACAGTTCACCGCTTTCGTGGACCACAAACCGCTGACGTTCTGTATGGCCAAAACCTCAGAACCGTGGTCTGGGCGTCAGCAGCGTCATCTCGCGGCGGTTTCCGAGTTTACCACGGACATACAACACGTGTCGGGCAAGGATAACTCCGTCGCCGACTGCCTTTCACGGGCGGTTGTTAACGCCGTTCACTTGGGACTCGACTACGCCGCTATGGCAGCGGACCAAGCCAAGGACGCGACCGTTCAAGACTACCGGTCGACCCCTACGGCGCTACGGCTGGAGGACGTGACGTTCGACGCGGCCAACACCACCCTCCTCTGTGACATCTCCACCGGTCAACCGCGCCCCCTGGTGCCTACTTCCTGGCAGCGCCGAGTTTTCGACACCGTCCACGGCCTTTCCCACCCGGGAGTGAAGGCCTCGACCAAATTGGTGAGCGTCAAGTTTGTTTGGCCTGGGCTCCGGAAGGATGTTAGAGCCTGGGCCGGCTCTTGTGTGGCGTGCCAACGCGCCAAGGTGCACCGCCATACCAAGGCCCCTTTGGCGCCGTTTGTGGTTCCAGAGAGGCGGTTTGACCACGTCAATGTTGACCTGGTGGGTCCCCTGCCCCCCTCCCGTGGTTATACGTTCCTCCTCACTATTGTGGACAGGGCCACCAGGTGGCCAGAGGCTATTCCCTTGTCCTCCACGACGGCAGCAGAGGTAGCACGGGCGTTCATCGGCTGCTGGGTGGCCCGTTTCGGCACACCGGGTGACATCACGAGCGACCGGGGCTCCCAGTTTACCTCGGAGCTCTGGACGGCGGTCGCTGAGCACCTGGGGATGAAGATCCACCGCACTACGGCGTACAACCCGCAGAGCAACGGACTTTGTGAGCGGTTCCATCGGGACATGAAAGCCGCTCTGCGGGCAAGCCTCACTGGCTGCGACTGGATGGACCGGCTCCCATGGGTCATGCTCGGCCTGCGTTCGGCCCCGAAGGAAGACCTCCAGACCTCCTCCGCTGAGCTGGTGTATGGCCAGCCCCTGCGAGTTCCGGGGGAGTTTCTTCCGGATGCTACGACTCCCTGGTCGGCCGCCTCTCACCTCAGTGCGTCCCGGAGCGCTGCCGGTGCCTTCGCTCCCGTTCCGATGTCTCAACACTGCCTCCCCCGGTCCTACGTCCCCAAGGATCTGCCATCGGCGAGGTACGTCTTCATTAGGCACGACAGCCATCGGTCCCCGCTGCAGCCCCCATACGACGGGCCCTTCCGTGTCCTGGAGGCGGGGGATAAGAACTTTGTGGTGGACATGGGGGGCAGGCCGGAGCGGGTCGCTATAGACCGTCTCAAGCCTGCTCACTTGGACATTGGGGAGCCAATGCAATTGGCCCTACCCCCGCGGCGGGGACGCCCTCCTAGGTCGGCCCCGGCACCTGCCTCTGTTCCTGCTTCGGCCCCGCCTATGGCCCGGGTTTCGGCCCCATCTGTTTCCCCTCCTGTGAAGCGCAGCCGTTATGGCCGCAGGGTCCACCCCCCGACTCGTCACTTGTTTTCCCCGTGACTTTGCACTATGTCATTGACTGTTCTGTTGTAGAGTCTATTTTTATGTTCATGAGTTGCGCTTTTGCTGTTTTGCATTGTTTTGTGTAGGTGAATTCTGGGGGGGCCTGTGTGGTGACCCACATCTATATAACTAGAGACATTCACCTAAGAGAGAATGCACTTCCGCTTCCGGTCCAGAGAGTTCAGTGTCGTTGTCGAATATATGACATGTAAAGTTGGAGCTAGTAAACTACCTCGACTACGTCTACTCTCACGTCTCCTGTCTCGTTGTTTTCTAACTCCACATTATAATATAAACAGAACAGGAGAACTCACACATCCTTGAGGAACGCCTGTGCTGATGACTTCAGACTCAGATTGTATCTGGTTTACTCGGACCTGCTGGGTCCTGTGGGTCAAAAACGAGTGATGCCAGCTGATGATACATGGGTCAGCAGACATCTCTCTGGGCTTGCTGAGGAGCATGTGTGGCTGCAGGGTATTGAAAGCAGAGCTGAAGTCTGCAAACAGCAGTCTGACATAGGCCTTGGGGGTTTTCAAGGTGCTGGCATCATCAGTGCCATGATTGTCTTTATAGGCAAACTGAGAAGAATCCAGCTGACCATTTATGTTTGGCTTCAGCTTCCACACCATCATCTTTTTCAGACACATTATTCAAACAGAGGTCAGGGCTATTGGTCTATAGTCATTATTTTCCTGGGGAACGGGCTTTTTCGGAAGAGAACTAATAATTGACTTTTTCTGGAAAGATGGAGCAACAGACCTTGGAAAGACAGGGACCTGGGCCGGTGTAAGTTCCTCTGCACATGTCTTCACAAGGAAAGCTGAGACACCATCAGGGCCTCTTGGCTTATTGGTATTTGTTCTTTTAAATAGTCTTATGACCTCTTTGGGACTAATGTCTACCCTTGGACCACAATCCTCAGTTGTTATGGTGTTAATGACACTGTCACGCTCTAAAGAGAAATCACGTGACTCAAACCTAATGTAGATGTTGTTCAAGTCATTTCCCATAGTGCTGTCATCTGTGTGCAGTGTTTTCCTGGTGGGAGTCATATTTGTAATAGAGTTCCTAGTTGCCACAGTTTCTTCATATTATTTGCACAGAAGTATTTTTCAGTGGATTCCCCGGATTGTCTTTTCGCTGTGTTAAGTTCCTGGCTCTTGCACTTGGTCCTTATTCCTGAAAACGGGCCTCTGACCTTTGATACAATCCTCAACGTCCTTAGTAATGTAGGACTTGTTGTTAGGATAGTGTTTTCTCCACAGTTGTACCCGGCCGATTACCCCACTCGTCTGAGCCGTCCCAGTCGCTGCTCCACCCCCTCTGCCGATCCGGGGAGGGCTGCAAACTACCACATGCTTCCTCCTATACATGTTGAGTTGCCAGTTGCTTCTTTTCACCTGAGAGTGAGGAGTTTCACCAGGGGGACGTAGCAAGTGGGAGGATCACGCTATTCCCCCCAGTTCCCCCCCCCTAACAGGCGCCCCAACTGATCAGAGGAGGCGCTGGTGCAGCGACCAGGACACATACCCAAATCTGGCCTCCCACCCGCAGACACAGACAATTGTGTTTGTATGGATGCCCGACCAAGCCAGAGGTAACACGGGGATTCGAACTGGCGATCCCCGTGTTGGTAGGCAACGGAATAGACCACTACACTACCCGGACGCCCCTGTTTTGTTTTCTTTTGAGGTATCGCAGCATCCACACAGAAGTTAATGTAAGCTGTGATGCTGTGATTCAAGTTTGCAATGGTTGAAATCCCCCAAAATAACCATGGGAGCGTCTGGTGTACATTGCAAATATGTACACAGTCCACCACTTGGGCTGCAGCGCTCCCCGTGTTTCCATTTGGGGGGTACATAAACAGCACAAATCACAATGTTCCCAAATTCCCTGGGAAGGAAGAATGGCCTGAAACTCAAGCGTAATAGCTCAACGTCCGGGTTACAGACAGTCTCTCGTGTGGTGTATTGCTTACACCACTTTCCGTTAATGTAAACACATATAGCCCCCCTGTCTTACCAGACTCGGATCTCCTATCAGAACCTGCCAGGGAAAAGCCATCCAGATCGAGTGAGCTGGAAATGTCCTCGTGCGGCCAAGTGTCTGTAGAACACATGACTCACAGTACTCGTAGCAGGTTCAGGCGTAATGTTCGAGTTCGTCCATCTTATTCCTCAGGGTGCGCGCATTACACAGGCTCGGCGATGGCAAGGGTGGCCTATTCCCTCTTCTTCAGAGCCTCTGTCTTACTCCCCCTCTTTTGCCCCTCCGCCATTGTCTCCGTGGCCTTTCCCCATTCTCAAACTAGTTGTCTCGCCATCGGTACCTTGATAGTCTTTTTAGTTCCTCGGGCAGGTCGGCAAAAAGTCTGTATTCTTGTCTACTGGAGGTTCGCAGTGACAAGAGTGTTTCCCTGTCGTAAATGCGAGTTTCCCGGTTGTTTCCGTGGAATGTTGTTGTTCGACCGGGGCTTACTGCAAAAAGCACCAAAACCAGTCCTGTGCAAAGAAATCCCCAAAAACTCGCCATTTCGCAATGTTGCATAACATTAACACAAAAACAGAAATGAAACAAGGACGTACTAATCGCTCAGGCACGATTAAAACAGAAATGATGCCGCAGCACAGTTGTCCAGGTGGCATACTGAGCAGCGCCACCGGACGTTTCTTAAGTGCTTTTAAACATATAAATCATCCCATATCCCAACTGCACTTCTTTTCTTCTATTTCCATCCCACTTTGTCGTGAAGCACAACAGGTTTTTAAAAAGTGCTGTGTAAATAAACACATTATTCTGATGATGATGATGATGATGATGATGTAGGTCTGTCTGAAAGCCTTCAGACCCCTAACCTGATAGTCTATTGTGGTAAATAGTTTCGCATCATTACAATGGTATGGACGCAGCAAATGCATGTCGCATCGCACCAGATAGAGAGAAATACATTTTTTACCCCCCCCCCGTTTTCTACCCAATTGCAATCAGCCAATTACCACTCTATCGAGCCGTCCCGGTCACTGCTCCACCCCCTCTGCCGAGCCGGGGAGGGCTGCAAACTACCACATGCCTCCTCCTATACATGTGGAGGCGCCAGCTGCTGCTTTTTACCTGACAGTGAGGAGTTTCGCCAGGGGGACGTAGCACATGGGAGGATCATGCTATTCCCCCCAGTTCCCCCTCCGCCCTGAACAGGCGCCCCGACCAACCAGAGGAGGCGCTACTGCAGCGACCAGAACACATAGCCACATCCGGCTTCCCACCCGCAGACACAGCCAAGTGTGTCTGTAGGGACGCCCGGCTAAGCCGGAGGTAACACGGGGATTCGAACCGGCGATCCCCGTGTTGGTAGGCAACGGAATAGACCGCCAGGCCACCCGGACGCCCTGAAACTCATTCTTAAAACTGGTTATGTGGGAAAATGTAAATGTCTGAACACTAGAATTTGTAGGTCTCAACCCGAGCCCTGTCAGGTTCAACCCGATCCCGTTGGTTCAGGCTCAGATTATTTAATTATTCCAGCGGGTTTGAGAGTGTCGGGTGTTGCTGTGGATAATTGAACTTGAACCTGAAGTTGAATTTGAATGTGCAAACGGAGGGGGGTTCTTCCACAGTTTCGGGTTTGATATGTGTCAGAGATTACAGACGAGGTGAAAAACAAAAAACTAAAACTAAACCCAGAGGAAGCTTTGGTGAAACACGTTAGATCGACAGCCTGTGTTTTTATTCTCTTAACAGCTGCTTTACAGCCTACCTGCAGTCCAGGTTGCATTTGGCCCGTCACCTCTGACAGTCCAGCTGCGTTCGGCAGAATCACGCAGGACATTTTTCCCATCGGATATTATTTGTATTGCTTACGCAGAGGACATCGTTTGAGTAGGCAGTCCTTTTATGTCCCAGGACACATCCGTGTACACACTGTTAAAAAAAAAATTGCCATATGTGCCTCCGAATGTGGTGTGAGTGGTCGGATCTCAGGGCATCCTCAGTACGTCTCGGGTGCATCACACCTGTACTTAGAACTGTCCACTTGGGACCGGATCGCCTAAGACGCATTTTAATGCCAGGTGTGAACACGGCTGTAGAGTTTGGTGTTTTATTTTATTTATTTATTTTTTGGACTCCCCTCCTTTTTCTCCCCAATTGTATGCGGTCAATTACCCCACTCTTTCGAGCTGTCCCGGTCCTGCTCCACCCCCCTCTGCTGATCCGGGGAGGGCTGCAGACTACTACATGCCTCCTCTGATACATGTGGAGTCGCCAGCCGCTTCGTTTCACCCGACAGTGAGGAGTTTCACCAGGGGGACGTAGCATGTGGGAGGATCACGCTATTCCCCCCCCCCCGGTCCCCCCTGAACAGGCGCGCCGACCGACCAAAGGAGGCGCTAGTGTAACGACCAGGACACATACCCACATCCGCCTTCCCATCTGCAGACACGGCCAAAGGTAGGGACGCCTGATCAAGCCGGAGGTAACGCAGTGATTCGAACTGGAGGTCCCTGTGTTGGTAGGTAGTGGAATAGACCGCTACACTACGCTGATGCCCAGAGTTAGGTGTTTTAACCATCAGTGGTTCCCACCCCCACCCGCTGGTTTGTGTATGTCAAAGCAGCGTAATTTGGCCCAACGTATGGCCCAGCATGCCACAGTTAATGAGGGGCTGGTTGAGAGTTAAATGCACATGAATAGTCATGAGAGAACCCTTGCTGCACACACACACACACACACACTGTCACACACAGTCACACACATTTGCACTTCTATTTTTGTGGGGACCCCTCATTGACTACATTTATTCCCTAGCCGTTAACCCTAACCTGAACCACCAGAGCTACACGCCTAACCCGAACCCAGAGTCTAGGGTCTATGAATGAGCGATCCGAGTCAGATGGTGAGTATAAACATGTGACGGCAATGGCCAGTGGTGCAGCAGGTCACAAACCATTATCTAGCTGAAAATGCAGTGACCATATTAATCATTGTGTGATTATTTTTTTCTTTGTGTGTGTGTGTGTGTATAATATGAATTTCCAAAGAGAAAAAAATAAACAAAAAAAAACCGAGCAGATAGATAAATTGTGCGCCCGATGCCTCTTGATATTACTCTTAGATGTGTAAAGCCATTGTGATGCCATTAGCTCTGTTAAGCTGACTAGCTCAGCAGGTTGCGGGTTGCAGGGTGCAGGTTGGTCTTTTACGTGGCCAGGTGTTGTCATATACACTCACTGGCCACTTTATTAGGTACACCTTGCTAGTACCGGGTTGGACCCCCTTTTGCCTTCAGAACTGCCTTAATCCTTCGTGGCATAGATTCAACAAGGTACTGGAAACATTCCTCAGAGAGTTTGGTCCATATTGACATGATAGCATCACACAGTTACTGCAGATTTGTCGGCTGCACATCCATGATGCGAATCTCCCGGTCCACCACATCCCAAAGGTGCTCTATTGGATTGAGATCTGGTGACTGTGGAGGCCATTTGAGTACAGTGAACTCATTGTCATGTTCAAGAAACCAGTCTGAGATGATTCGAGCTTTATGACATGGCGCGTTATCCTGCTGGAAGTAGCCATCAGAAGATGGGAACACTGTGGTCATAAAGGGATGGACATGGTCAGCAACAATACTCAGGTAGGCTGTGGTGTTGACACGATGCTCAATTGGTACTAAGGGGCCCAAAGTGTGCCAAGAAAATATCCCCCACACCATTACACCACCACCACCAGCCTGAACCGTTGATACAAGGCAGGATGGATCCATGCTTTCATGTTGTTGATGCCAAATTCTGACCCTACCACCCGAATGTCGCAGCAGAAATCGAGACTCATCAGACCAGGCAACGTTTTTCCAATCTTCTGTTGTCCAATTTTGGTGAGCCTGTGCGAATTGTAGCCTCAGTTTCCTGCTCTTAGCTGACAGGAGTGGCACCCGGTGTGGTCTTCTGCTGCTGTAGCCCATCTGCCTCAAGGTTCGACGTGTTGTGCGTTCAGAGATGCTCTTCTGCATACCTCGGTTGTAATGAGTGGTTATTTGAGTTACTGTTGCCTTTCTATCAGCTCGAACCAGTCTGGCCATTCTCCTCTGACCTCTGGCATCAACAAGGCATTTTCGCCCACAGAACTGCCGCTCACTGGATATTTTCTCTTTTTCGGGCCATTCTCTGTAAACCCTAGAGATGGTTGTGCGTGAAAATCCCAGTAGATCATTAGTTTCTGAAATACTCAGACCAGCCCGTCTGGCACCAACAACCATGCCACGTTCAAAGTCACTTAAATCACCTTTCTTCCCCATTCTGATGCTCGGTTTGAACTGCAGCAGATCGTCTTGACCATGTCTACATGCCTAAATGCATTGAGTTGCTGCCATGTGATTGGCTGATTAGAAATTTGCGTTAACGAGCAGTTGGACAGGTGTGCCTAGTAAAGTGGCCGGTGAGTGTATGTTGGCTCATCGGGTGTTTACATAGCTTATGGTTGGTAAATACGTAACTTCTTTGTGGAAGGTTGTTTGTGAGTTAATAACGATGCGTGTCTTGAAATGAGCATTAATCTGCACTGTAGATGCTCCACTTATGGCTGTCGTATACTGTCGTGTACATTACTGTGGCATTTATATGAATGTACGTTCATATATGTTGCGTAGTTTCACACTAAGTGTCGTACAATGACAAATATAGCCATCAAGGCGCTAGTCAATAGCAGTAAACTTTATTGATATTGGCACCTAGTGGACTTCCTAAAAGGTGCCAATCAAAAACAGTGTACGAGAGTGGGAGATAGTGGGAGAGAATGGGTGATAGATCCATGGAATCTAGTTCCCTGCTTTATTATACTAATTAGACCATGGTCCAGGGATGTTTAAACATGCAGAGGGTCCCTGTGCTCCAACAAAGGTCCGCTCTGGCCAACACCAGCTATCAGGGAGAGTGAGTATAATGGTAGAAGTCAAAACAGGGCCATTCATTTGCTCTCGTTGAGCTAAGTGCATTCTTGGCTCACAGTAGGGGGGCACGGCACCAGACTGCAGGGCTAAAGCCAGGGAGCCCATTTGTGGAGGCAAATATCACCCTGTCGCACACCGCTCTGCATCTCTGCATCTTTCTCTAGCTGGTATCCTGTGGTGCCCCTTTCTTTTTCTGTTTACATATTTCTCGATCTTTCGCTCTCTCTCTCTCTCTCTCTCCATCTCCCTCAGACTCTCCAATTTCCTCTCTTTCTAGCTCACTCTCCCTCCCTGGCTTTGTCTCTCGTTCTCATCGTTCTCATCATATCTCTCTTACAAATTATGTACTGCTGTCCGGGTAGCGTAGTGGTGTATTCCGTTGCCTACCAACATGGGGATCACCCGATCGAATCCCTGTGTTACCTCCGGCTTGGTCAGGCGTACCTACAGACACAATTGGCCATGTCTGCGGGTGGGAAGCCGGATGTGGGTCTTTGTCCTGGTCACTGCACTAGCACCTCCTCTAGTCGGTCGGGGTGCCTGTTCGGGGGGGGGGGGGGACTGGGGGCAATAGCATGATCCTCCTACGCGATGCGTCCCCCCGGTGAAACTCCTCACTGTCAGGTGAAAAGAAGCGGCTGGCGACTCCTCATGTTTCGGAGGAGGCATGTAGTAGTCTGCAGCCCTCCCCGGATTGGCCGAGGGGGTGGAGCAGTGACCGGGACGGCTCGGAAGAGTGGGGTAATTGGCCGGGTACAATTGGAGAGAAAAAAGAGGGAAACCCCCCCCCCCAAAAAAAGAAAATGTATGTCCTGCTTACAATCAAACCTCTCTTTCTCTTTCCTGAACAGCCCTCCAAATCGTAACCTTCGCCACTTGCCTCGTTTTGCGTCTACCCTCTTCTGAGCCACCTTTTTGTGTCAGTACTCATTTTGCTTCAACGGCAAGTGCACACTTGCACCCCCCCATTAATTCTTCGTAAAAAAAGTTCCCCAGTCTTCATTCTATCTCTCCCTCTGTCAGTCCGCAAGACATTTCGTGCATGTTTATTACACAGAGACTGCCGTCTGATGAAAGCGAAACGTGTAGGAACCTCTCGTGTTCTCTGTCAGCCGTTTTGACTTTGTGACGCCTGTTTGCTCTGCCACCGCTGCAGCGGCCCCGGGTCTGCGTTCTGCCTCTCTATCACAAAACCAAACAGTGTGCGTGCGCTCTCGGTGCGACAAAATATTTTATAAGGCGGCAAGTGTGTGTGTGGAGGTGCCAAGATAATGAATAGGCAACGCAGCTCATGCATGCTAATGTTATGTTGTAAGCAGTTTTGTTGACAAGTGCTAATACTTCTTTCATACTATCATCAAAAGCAGCTAATACAACAGCCATTACTCCACAGCACCCCGCGCAAGACATGATGGATTGTGACCTTAATATAGGTTAGCCGAGTTTTGAAAGTTAAACAACCCGCAATAAATCACGGAATTATTACAATGCGTTTTAATTGGTTAAGGACTGTTTATTTCCTAAAGAGGTAGGAAAAAAATTGAGTTTCTGCACTTTTTAATTTGCAAAGTGCATTTTCATTACGAATGGCAGCTTAATATTACCCTCCTTTGTCATGCAAAATACGCAACACGCTGGCAATCTATTAATTGGACAAAAATGCGGTGCCAGCGTAAATCCTCTTCCTTTCCTCCCTCCCTCTCTCCCTCTCTCCTCTCCCCTCTCTCCTCCCCTCTCTCTCGCTCTCCTTTCCCGCTTCCCTCCCTCGTTCCCTCTCTTTTTCGGTCTTCCCATCTTTTAAGGGCAAGAGCCGGTATCATCTATCAGAACCAGAGGGATGAAGTTGAACCCCTCTCACTTCCTGCTCAGTCCCCAGTAAACACCCCTATGAATAACACTAAAGCAGTAAAAAAAATAAAATAAAAAAAAGGACCAACAAACTAGAAAAAGATGACAACCCATCGCCTGAGCTGCGCCAGTAGCTAATTAAGAGACAGCAAATATGAGGGACATGCCGGCTAATTATGCTCGGCGCCTGTTGGTTTTGGATTTCGCGTCCCCTCCTACAGGCCGCTGATGATTTATAGAGGCTGAAGCCACTACCTGTTTATTCTGTTTATTTTGTTTTTCAGCCTTTATAAAACTACAAGTCAAACCAAATTAATTGCTCAAGAGTAAGCTTTTAATGTGCAAACAATTTCCCAGTATCGAGGTAGGTCAGTGCACCTGTCTACTATTATTATTATTGTTATTAATATTGTTACTATTATTATTTCTCTTGTTGTTTTAATAGTCCGTCTAACTCCCAATAAATTCATGTTCAGTTCAGTCAAGACAACTCAGGTATTTAAAGCATATGTTTTATTGTATTAAAATGGAAATACGGGGCGTCCAGGTAGCGCAGCGGTCTATTCCGTTGCCTACCGACACGGGAATCGCCGTTTCGAATCCCCGTGTTACCTCCGGCTTGGACCAGGATGGCTCGGAAGAGTGGGGTAATTGGCCGGACACAAATGGGGAGAAAAGTGGGGGGGGGGTCCAAAAAAATAAAGGAAATATGACGTAAAGCTTTGACGATGACCGGATCCGCTCTTTACAGACCACACTTAGATTACACTGATACCATCAGTAACACAGAGAACAGTCCCCTCTACATCGCATGGAGTAGCTCCAAACAGGTGGTTGGAGGTGGTTGGGTAGCAATGAAGCAAAGCATGACAATAGCAATAGCACAGGTTTATGTAAGAAAGACCACTGCTTTCCTCCAGTTAGATAGCCCACCCTTAAGTCAGGGAGCTTGTGATTAGTACGTAGTTAATACTTGGTTTAATACATGGCTGAGGTCAGCAGTCAGCGAGCGCTTCCTGACTGAACTTGCTTTGTCCATAGCATCTGTTGTTTTTTGTTTGTTTGTTTGTTTGTTTTTAATTTATTTTCCAGAGTTACTTTTATTTTCTCTGCCACCCTATTGTGTCAAATCATGCAACAGTCTGCATGTCTTGTTCACAGGTGACTGTGTTTTGCAGTGTTTTTTTTTTTCTTTCCGGTCTCAGATTTTCAGCCTTTACCACCGTTAATTCATCAGCAGTCGCCGTTTTGGTAACCTTCATCGTGAGCGCTCTTCAGCTTTGAAGCGTATTCCTCTCAGTTTATTTTATTCATTTATTTTTTTTGACAATGCGGTTTTGGACGTTTAACTCTTACAGTTATGTTTCCTTCTATTGATTCACAATAAGCTTTTCTGGATAATACTAGTATCAGCTAAATGGCCATGTCACTGAAGTTCAAGTTCAGCTTTATTGTCATGTGTATTAGCATACAATGAAATTCTTGTGCTGTTGCACTTTCTGCATTAACACAAAGGACACAAGGACACACCATCCAAAATAAAAAAAAAAAAAAAACTCTAGTGACCTACATAGACTATGTACACAGTGAATACATGAATACATTATATACACAATATAGAAAAGTGCGCCATAACACAACAATGTGAGGTACATATGGGTGCGTCAGCTGTGCAGCAACCTGACTGCCTGTGTAAAGAAACTATTACTGAGACTGGTGGTGTGTGATTTGATGCTCCGCTAGCGTTTTTTGGATGGAAGGAGTGAGACCAGAACGTGAGTGGGGTGGCTGGTGTCCTTCATGATGTTTCGGGCTTTCCTTTTGCAGCGAGGGGTGTAAATATTATGAAGTTCTCATGTTGTGTTAAATGTCCATCCGTTATCCAAGCAGATTATCCGAAGTCGGGTCGCGAGGATGCTGGAGCCCCAGCAGTCATTGGGCGGCAGGCAGGGAAGACACCCTGGACAGGCCGCCAGTCCATCACACAGGGCCGACACACACACACACACACACACACACACACACACACACACACACACACACACACACACACACACACACACACACACACACACACACACACACATTCACACCTAGGAACAATTTAGTATGGCCGTTTCACCTGACCTACATGTCTTTGGACTGTGGGAGGAAACCGGAGCCCCCGGAGGAAAGCCACGCAGACACGGGGAGAACATGCAAATTCCACACAGAGGAGGCCCCGGGACGACCCCCAAGGTTGGACAACCCCGAGGTTCGAACCCAGGACCTTCATGCTGTGTGGCGGCCAGGCTAACCACCGTGCCACCTGCACCACCTTGCCACTGTGTCAAATGTTGAACAAAATAATTGGGAGCTCCCTATTAATCTTACAACACGAAACATATTTGCATGTTCAAATTTTAGATGTGAGCGCAAAGGTGCCTGAAGAGTCGGTGTTGTAGAGGAAACTACTGAATGCAAAATTCAAATTGAGCTGCCAGCTGCTGTACCGCCACTCCTTCGAAAGCACCAAAAGGTCAGAAAATAAATTTCATGGTTGGAAAAAGAAAAAAAAACGACAAAACAGCATCGTCAGTCCAGTAAATCTAGCTGTAAATAAAGCCATCAGGAGGCCCATGCTCTCTAAAGAGGGGGGAGTGCTATGAAGTATTTATGGATTTGACTTTGGACATGATATTTAGTAAACAGGCCGCATCACGTCCTGTAAGACTCAGCACATCATGATGCAGGGCTGTGTTTTGCCTGGTCATTACATAAGATGTTAGACCGTATCCCTCCCCAAGAAAAAATAGAAATAGACCGCGCATTGATTTTCTGATAAATGGTGCTAGATGCAAATGGCTGCATCTTGTTTCAGTAAACATCATGTGGAACATATAGGGAACTCTGTCAGCGGAGTATGTCCAACTCCCTGATGGCAGCGTTACGACACGATGCCAGCTGGCTTTGACAAGGTGCCACCCAGACATGTCACAACGCTGTCCTGTGGCTCTAACCCCATCCAACACACACACACACACACACACACATGCACGCACATACGCGCACGTGCAGTATCCCCTCATGGGCATCACTCACCTGTCATTCTCCGATGCCTCGTAGACCAATCAGGCGGTGTCTCGCGGGACGCAGTGTCACACATTTAAGGATGCATGACAAAGTGCGCCTTGATTTCCCAGTGGCCACTGTCTACAGCCTGTTCGTGTTCCCGGATGCACATTTGCACGCTCGCACGTATGCAAGCCCGGACCCACACTCGTGCCGAGTCCTCACATGTGACGCAGGAGACATGTCAGATGACTCACGCAGTCAGCGGGTGAGAGGCTGGCTGTTTAGGATATCTTTTTTTCCTTCTTTTTTTCCTGGCATTAGCATTCAGCAGGTGTCTTAGGGTTAACATTGTAATAGCCACATTCTCATACCGGTAGCACAGATGTTAGAAGCTACAGGAAATTGTGAGCTCGTTACAAATCAGCCGTTAACGACAGGGTTGTTTGTCTGCTGCAAATCTTGTAATCCAAGTATTTGAAGCTCAAACCATAACCTCGACTTTGCACTGGTGTAATGTATAGTATAATGTAGCGAACAAGGCAAACTACTGGGTACTTCCTTGCATGCATCTTTTTTTATTTTTATTTTGAGGTGGGTTTCCTCCAGCTGTTCCGGTTTCCTCTCCCAGCCCAAAGACGTGTAAGTCAGGTGAATCGGCCATACTAAATTGTCCCTAAGTGTGAATGTGTCGGCCCTGTGATGGTCTGGTGACCAGTGCAGGGTGTCTCCCCACCAGCCGTCCAATGACTGCGGGGATAGGCTCCAGCATCCCCGCGACCCTGAGAGCAGGATAAGCGGTTTGGATAATGGATGGATGGATGGATGGATTTTGAGATACTTTATTGATCCCTGTGGGGAAATTACGCTCTGCGTTTAACCCATCCTAGCTGTGTAGCTAGGAGCAGTGGGCAGCTGCCGTGCAGCACCCGGGGACCAACTCTAGTTCGTCTTGCCATGCCTCGGTCAAGGGCACAGACAGGAGTATTAACCCTAACGTGCATGTCTTTTTTTGATGGTGGGAGGAAACCGGAGCACCCGGAGAAAACCCACTGCAGACATGGGGAGAACATGCAAACTCCACGCAGAGGATGACCTGGGATGACCCCTCCCCAAGGTTGGACAACCCCTGGGTTCAAACCCAGGACCTTCTTGGTGTGAGGCGACAGTGCTAACCACTGCGCCACCGTGCCGCCAAGCAATCTTTGATTGATATCAGGGTTTAGCTCGTAACCACTTTGTCACCTGGTTATATTTGACTGCTCTAGGTTTGGTATTGCCCTTCAGTTTACATTGTGGCATTGAAACAGCATCTTCTCTTTCTGTTAAAGTTGACTTGTTCTTTTTAAGAGGGAAACAAAGTTCGACTGTTAACTTGTGTTCTCGCTGTGTTTCCTCCTGTTTTGCCATATTTCTCTGTCTTGTGTGTGTAATACATCGAGCCGGGCCAAACGGTGGGGTCTGACAGACAGAATGGCCCCACTATTAGGAGAGAGAAGGAGGCATTAGCAAGATGTCTGTTTGAGATGTATGGATCACCCATGCACAGCCCAACAAGACAGTGATTTTGTTAAGGGGAAAGCATTCTCGACCCATTACTCACGCTATTGTCGGTCTGCTTCATATGAAACAAGGAAGGCAGAGAGAGATAAAGAGAGGAAGAGGGAGAGAGGGGTAAAAAGAGGAACGGTATAGAGCAAAGCTCAGTCTCAGATATGGCTTTTATACTGGATGAAAGCAGAACTTCAATTGGGGAGAGCTTTCAGGGCCTGTGTATGGGTTGCAATGGAGAAAGGCCTACAGTAATGTCGTAAAGCCATTTATGCCACACTTTTGCACAATTACGACCTTTCTCTGCAAATGGCTTGTTTATAATAGGTGATTGAGACAACAATTGTACCCAAGGAGCTTTGAAGCTTTGGGCTCTGCAGAGTGGAGGTGCGCAAAGCAGCCAACATGTGACTGAAGAGGAGCGTAATCTTCATAAACCAACAGCAAATCACCATATAAATGACAGTGTGTGTGTCTGTGTGTGTGCACACACCTTCATGTATTTGGGTTTGTGTTTGTCAAAACAAGCACAAAGAGCAGTGAGACAAAAGACCCACCTTTCAGTAAACTCGGCTATCAATCACAACGATTTAGTGTTTCCAAATCTGGCCCACAATAGCCTGATGTTCTGACAACACCGGTTTGTATTAAACAGCTTTCTTAGCCAGCTATAGAGCACTGTAATTGTTTGTGACACAAAGCCAGCGCTTATCCAAAAACCAACACTGTCTTGGGCTTATGTGAGATCATAAATCAATTTACCAAACTGTGTATCTGGAGCTGGCTTTTTAAGCCGGTGTGCTTTCGTAATGGAGTAATCCTTTTTAATAGAAAACACCCCTACACGTCCATACATATGCTCTTCCTTCCACCAACTTTGATGGATTAGCTTTTTTTGCAGTATACCATGGATGAAATCTCAGAGTGAAATTCCAGGTGTAGTGACCCCCCCCCCCCGAGGAAGTAGCATGAAGTGCCATCTGATGAGACGAAAGGAGAGGTAGTGGTGTGTGTGTGTGTGTGTGTGTGTGTGTGTGTGTGTGTGTGTGTGTGTGCACAAGCATGCACGTGTGCATGCCCGTGTGCATGCACATGCATGCTTGCATGTGTGTGCATGTATGTGTTCATGTCTGTGTGTGTTTACGTCTGTGACTATAGTTCTCTTGTTGCTAGCTTAAGAGTGTGTTCTGTACATTAACTTGTTCTGTTGACAAATGGCTAGCTAGCTAGCTAGCTAGCTAGATAGATATGCAGTGACGACATTGCCATTCTAAGATGATTGATTCCTATTCCATCTATTAACCAGAGGGGTTGGAGTGTTGAAATGGGCCACAGTGTTCACAGTGTTGGTTTTAAACAAGAGAATTCATCACTTCTAAGCTACCCCACCACCACCTACCCACCCACCCAACCCCCTTTCTGCCTCATTTCACCCTATCCCTCCATCTTCTTTCACGAATCCTCATCTATGGGCGGGGTGGGTTTCAGGTGTAGTTCAGGTGCACCGGAGACAAAGGCGGTGAGATAGTGAGAGTGAAGTTGCTATGACCACATTTATATATCTCCAGCCGCCTGTGGCTAAAACGTGGGCTACGGCCATTCAGCGACTCCGGACTATTTACTTTAACCAATCGCAAGGCGAGACGTTGAAAGGGAAAACACCTGCAGATATAGTCTGCCCTGCTTAAGGCATGACGGACAGCTCTGTCAACGAGTGACACGCAACACCTGGGTAGGGAAGCCTACCCGCTGAAACGAGGCTAGGTCAGATGCACTACCATGGTCTGATCCTGCTTTACGTTGTTTTGTCTTCTCATGTTGAACTGCCTCACAACAATTGAAATCAGCAGAGATGGTTGGGTTGACTCTGTCGGAGGGCTGATCTCTGTGTGGCTTCTCCTCTGTCCTCTCGTGTCCTGACTTAGGACTCGGCTGCATACAAGTGGGTGTATTCAGTCATTTATCTACTCAGAAACAGTTCACACACGCTTGCTGGTAGTCCATCGAATCTGATGATGACATCCCTCCTCATTAATGATGTCTGCTTTGATGACTGTAGAGTCCAATTCTTGATCCACAAGTTTTATTGCACGTTGGACATATGAAGTCTGAGTTAGCGGGGGCAGTCATGGTTGTGTGTCTCCTTAGTCTTTTCTGTTGTTTTTTCCACATTCCTCTCCATTTCCAGCTGTTCTACACTGCTGTGGCAGATCTCCCGCCAGCTGGAACGGTTGATGGCAGCTTGCTCCAGTCTCAAGGGGATCAATACAACACTTCTTCAGCGATGTTTTTAGCTGGTCTTTGCGTCACTTCTTCTGACCACCTGCGGATCGGTGGCCCGGATGAAGCTGTCCATACAGGACTTGACGTGGCAGGCATTCTTGAGGCATCCTGGTGACATGCCCAAGCCAGCGCAGTTGGTGTTCAGTGACCGTGGCTTCTATGCTCTTGCAGTTTGTCCTAGCAAGAATCTCGGCATGAGGAACACGGTCACGCCACATGATCCCCGTGATTCCCTGCAGACACCTTATGTGGAACCGCTCCAGCAACCTTAGGTGGCAGCTGTATGTGACCCAGGCTTCACAGCTCAATATGAGAGTTGTGATGCAGATGGCTTTAAAGATCATTTTGGTAAAATTTGGTAAGACTGTACACCAAAATTTGGCAATTTTGGTGTGGAGGTGTTTGCTTTGGAAGACCATACGTTGGAGTTTGCCGAAGGCTACAGAGGCTTGTTTGATTCTGTTTTGAGTTTCGTGATCAGTGTTGCAGCCCTCAGACAGGATGCTGCCCGGGTATTTGAAAGATGGAGCAACTGAGAGTGGTTGGTGTTCTATAGTGAAGACAGGCATAGTGGGTGGGGGGCTGGACCTCCATTGGCATAACACCTCAGTCTTGGTGGTGTTGGGCTTATCTCTCTTTGTGGCTTCTCCTCTGTCCTCTCCTGTCCTGACTTACGACTCGACTGCATACAAGTGGGTGTATTCAGTCATTTATCTAGTCAGATACAGTACACACACACACACACACACACTAATACACACCTATAGCACGAATATGCATTAACACGTGTCAAACAAAAAGACGGACTGACATGGAGTGAGACACCTTATCACACACTTAAAACCCAAGAATATCGCTGTCTTAAGGATTTATGGATCCTAATAGATGTCCCTTGCAGTGCCCTGGAAGAGGTGTCAGAATTGATGGCATGCAGACTTTTATTACCTGGTATGGTGTGTGTAATTAGGTTAAATAGATGGGGTTGGACACGCATGGTAAAGGCTACATTTCTCACCCAGGCTGGATTTATTGGCCACGCTCTGTTCTCGGCGGCCCACTCTAATGCACTCATTTGCATGGGAGCACATGTACCTGATGTGTGTATTACTGTTACGTCAACCACTAAGCACAATGACAGGGGGCTAGTTTATGAATAGGTCAGCTCAGCGGTTGGCAACGGCCCGGCCCGCCAACTGCCTATTAGCTATGATATGAAAGCTGGTTGGCAAGTGTTAGATTGATACTTGACACATTGAACAAAGCTCATTGTCATTGTAATTACTATACGTTGGGTCTTAATTTCACGGTCGTCCATATTGCTGACGTGATGGGGCTGTCTGTTACTTACATCTTCAGTAACAGCTGTCTATTCAGCCAGTGTATCCCTCCGCCTTTCATATGTTCCACAGTCTTGGAAATAACGACTTCATAATGACTATAATCACTCCAGATGTAATTATAATACATAGCCATGGCTACAATTAAACAGTATTTTCCCAAGAAACATACCTCTTCTTTATCTTCCAGATGTCCAATCCAGTGTAAATCACAGATAAACTAATAACAGAGGACTATGTGTGCTATGACCCTTTTTTGCTGAATGGCCTTTAAAGGATTCTCTTTAAAGCAGTTGTTCTGTTATTGGCTGGGGGGGTCCATCCCATCTGTGTGGTGAAGATGAGCTGATAATGAAGTGTATTTGATGAAGTAAGTTGATAATGAGTGTGAGCCACCCGGCATTAATGACGGCGGTGGTAGCCTGCAGTGGTGGATGTTACTGTTCACACTTCCCTGACCTTCACAAATTCCACTTCCCCCTCTAATGCCTATCATAAGATTGAGCCATTGCGTGTGCGTGTGTGTGTGTGTGTGTGTGTGTGTGTGTGTGTGTGTGTGTTTATGTCTGCCTGCCGTCTATGTGCTTGTGTGATATGGCGGGCTGATCTCATTCACCAAGGTCTCCCCCCTCCTCGTTAGGGGGCAACAAAAAATAATCTTGCAAAGAAGACATACAGCTTCACATGTATTCATGCACACACACACACACACACACACACACACACACACACACACACACACACACACACACACACACACACACAGTCTGCCTCTAACTCCAAGGCCAACCAACTGCACTCTGCATAGTAAACACATACACACGCAGGCATGTTCTCCCATTTCCTTGACCCTAACCTGGCTACTTGCCTGTTTATGGAGAGGAACTCTGTAAAACCTCCACTGGGATGAGGGATGCATAGTAAAGCAATTTATCTAATATCTCCTGCACCCCCCCCCTCTCATTTATCCCTCCACTAATTTCCCTTCTTCCTGTTTTCCCGCCACCTCATCTTTACCACTTTCTCCCTTTCTCTCTCTGCTTCACCCTTCCATGGGGTGCTGAGGCTGGGGGTGGGGTGAGGGGGGTGAGGGTCTGCTGAAGATGGGCCCCATTGACAGGCCAGAGTGGCAGTAACTTATTGTCTATTGATGGAGTGTGACAAATCATGTGGGAACGCAGGGGTGCGTGGCAGTCAGAGCTGGGGTGTTGAGAGCGTGTGCATGCCAGCATCTGTGTGTCTGCATCTCAGCGTGTGTGCGTGCATGCGTGTTTGTGTGTGTGTGTGTGTGTGTGTGTGTGTGTGTGTGTGTGTGTGTGTGTGCGTGCGTGCGTGCGTGCGTGCGTGTGCGTGTGTGTGTGCTGGGGTGTTGAGAGCGTGTGCATGCCAGCATCTGTGTGTCTGCATCTCAGCGTGTGCGTGTGAGTGTGCGTGCATGCTTGTGCACGTGTGTGTCTGCACATCATCGTTGTGTGCAGATGTGTATGTGTGTGTGCCTTTGTGCACTTTTGTACATGTCTATTATGCATCTATGTCGGCAACTCTGTATGTATGTATGTTTTTCCCTGTATATGTGTGTGCATATCTATGCAGTCTATCACAGTGTGTGTGTGTGCTTGTGGGGGTGGTGGGGGGGGGTGTGCGCGAGCCTATCTATACGTGTTTGTGGGTATATGTAATGGTCTGTATATGACTGTGTGTGTATGTATGTATGCACGTGCATGCGGGTGTGTGTCTGTGTGGTTGTGTGAAGGCGGCTTAGCGTGGGGCAGGCGGGCAGAGCTGGGACCCTTCACAGCTCATTTAGCCCAAATGGGGCCACCTGGGTGGTGAGGGAGCTCAGCAGGGCGGCCCTGGCACTGTGGAGCCCCGCTGACAGCCCCCAAATATAGGGGCTCCACCGGCCTATTAATCAACACAGCCACTCTGACAAATCACCACCACTATGACCTAATGAGAGAGAGAGAGAGAGAGAGAGAGAGAGAGAGAGAGAGAGAGAGAGAGAGAGAGAGAGAGAGAGAGAGAGAGAGAGAGAGAGCGATATGAGGGAGAGGGAAGGAGACATTTAAGAAAAGAGCGGGGAAAATAGGCGGAGAGCTTCATTAAGAGTATGTGGGTGTGGGGGGTTCAGATGAATGAAATCTAAAAAGTGGAAGAAAAAACAAACGGAGCGAGGGAGAGAAAGAGAGAGATATTAATAAAAAGGAAACGAAAGCAGCAGTTTGACGTTGTGAGTGGCTATGTGGGCCATGGGGGTATGGCATGAAGTAATAAAGGGAGAATGCTAAAAGTGTTTTCACAGGTAGCTGATCCATGACTTTACTTCCCCGTCCCAAACAGTTCCACCAACTTGCTGTGCAAGTGGAAATCATGTGCTCCCAAACATACAGGGTGCATTAGCAGACACCCGCTCGCCCTCCGCCGAGGCGCAGGGCTGGCTCTGAATTCTTTCAAGGTTTTTTATTTATTTACTTATTATCTTTTTTTTTCTCCCCCCCCCCCAGCTGATGCTTCAGAACAAATTAGCACTTAGTAGAGGCGTAGATTTGCAAGCGAACAACATTGATGTATGCCTCCTTCTGCAGTTCCCACCCCGAGGTGAGCTAACATCTAATCTCTCCACTACCAATCTCAGGTCCAAATCACATTAGCCGGGATCAGAGGTGAAACTGGAGCTTTTCAACAGCAGTTTGCTCTCACTAATGAACCCCCGTGGCCATCCACTACAAATTATAGTCACGCTGAATGAGGGGGGGGAGAAAGTTTTGGCAATAATCATTATGTAATTGCAACGGGTTGTCTGGGTATCCGTTGCCCTGACATTTGTAAGGCTCGATGGCAATATCTTTATGCTCGTCTATAGGGGATGCAGTTTAAAGAGGCTCGCGCGGTGCTTGATGGATGGATTTCTGCAGCTACGTAATCTGATTCACTGTAATTGCGTAACAGGCTGTCCATTTGAAGTGTACACATCATAATGTTAGTTTCATGTTGTTGGTTTTTTTTTTTTGGTGCGCGGGGGGGGGGGGGTCGGGGCAGGTGGATTTGCTCTCCTGTCGACACAATAGTGAAGTTGCTCATAGCCGCTACCTTCTGAGATTGCCCCGCTTGAGGCAGTGTGCGACTCAATCAAGAGGACGCAGCCTTCCAGCAACAACCACGCACACACATGCACCCACACATACACACACACACACACACACACACACACACACCTCCTACCTCTCCCACTTAGTTGCAGTCTATGAATCTTTGAATGTCTGTAATTTAAGGCAGCGCGCTAGTTTCCTCGGGTCCATTGGTATGCAGCCTGCTAACAAACTCTCTCGACTTTCGAGTGAATATTCAGGAGGAGCTCCTTATTGACTTGTATCTGTCTGCTGTGCTGTCCAGCCATGGGATCTATGTGATGCGCTAATCCGAGGCCTGTCTGCAGCATCGACTTGGCCAGGATGGAGGGCCCATGGAGAGGATGCATAACTGCATGCTCCTCCCATCCATTACGTAGTTATGCAAACGCTGCCACAGCTACTGCTGCCGGAGCCCTGCAGAAGAAAGCCTTGTGCACCTTTCTCCGCCGTGCACGCACCATCTGGTCCCCATTCACTCTCCGAGGCTCATTGATGAACGCATTACAGATTGTGTGTGTGGGGGGGGGAGGCTAAAAACGATCCAGTGCCCAGCTTTTCTTTCTTTTTTTTTACCCAATGTGAGCAAATAAAATGAAATCGCATCGGCTAAAAAAAAATCGACAAAGGCTGTCAGTTCCGACTAGCATGCTGTCACAGTGATATGTGAAACTGCCACCTAGAGGTAGGCTATTTTCATGCCCATAACGGCGGGAGTTCTCATATGCAACCTTAATTACTGGGTTGTGGAAATAAATACAATTTCGAATGCAGCCTAGCTATGCTTTTCTTAAACCAAGCGATTACTTGCCGGGTTTAATTGAACGGTTAAAAAAATGTCCCTGAATGAAAATCATCTGATTATAAGAATTAAATCTATCTTCTCCGCCAATGCACTGCTGGAAAACTACCATCCCCCCCCTCCGCAGCTGCAGCCTTGTCGTGCACCATGCTGCCTGAATGCATACTGATAGAATGCAGATTGAATAAACGTGGAGTGAGATGTATAGTCGGCTGTCTGTTGCAAAGTAAACTTTCTTCCCCGGCTCAGAGTCAGCTCCCGTGTCCCCTGAGTTGTCAGCGTTGCTTCTGCATCAGAATAGTCGAGAAAAATTGAAGCACTTTTTTTTTTTGGTACTTCTTCAGATATTGATAATCAATAAAAACGAGAGCCTTCATTCATATCGGTACCATAGGATATTGGTGCCCACCACTTCTCACGATCACTGCTACGCTAGTTTGCCTCTAACAACTCATCCATAATTCAACACACAGTGGAATTGCGTGCTTGCATCGCTTACTTTCCCAGACTTATAACTGCAGTGTGAACAAATAACAGTCATGATTTGCCGTTTCCCTTGTCTTTTACTTTTTTTAAAATTAAATATTGATATATATTGGTGGTGTACACGATTGTTGTAAGAACCCGTGTGCATTTGTGTGTTCGCATGTTGAGGTGCATGCTCTCTTGAGCTGACAATAGGCAGCATCAAATCCCTACAAGGTGAGCTGCAAGTTGAGAAAATGTCTTTCATCGCCTGCCTTATCTCCTTCACACTGCTGTTGGCTCCAAGAGGGGGGAGAAGAAGAAACATAGTGAAAGCAATATAATTTCATTATAAGGACACAGAGTTGGAAAATAGAGCATAAGAGATAAAGATCTGGAGATTATGATGGCGCAGAACAATAAATTATGCAAAGTGTTTGAAAACAAATACAGCTATAATTAAGTGGCATTTGATTTTAAATGAGGTGACAGCAAGGACTTATTTATCTCCTTAACCCCTTAAAATGCCATTAGCACGGTGGGAAATGGATTATCTGAAATGGTGACATCACCAGGCTCCGGTAGTCACTCTCTCACCCTCACCCGGGTTTCGGTGCAAGACGGACACCCACCTTCACAACGGATGCACACGAACACAGCTTAGCTGGGTGTTTGTTTTATGGACTAATCAGTTAATTGCTCCATTTGACTCTCTTAGCCAGTCTAATGAATCAGAAATCAGAAACACTTTATTTGTCGTTTCATTTCATGCACCTGCGCACATGAAATGAAACGAAACATCGTTTCCCCCCAGCCCACAGCAGTGCAACACAAAGACAACACATATCCAAAAACTACAGGAACACATATATCCAAACTAACACATATATCCAAACTAACACATATATCTAAACCAAAAAAAACAAAAAAAATCATTGTCCAGGAGAATGAATGCCAGCCAGGATGACTGTTGGAACTGCCGGTCTGCATGGGCTAGCAGTTAGCTTAGCCTGCCCCGCTTCCGTGTCCTGTCAGACCGCCCTCAGTGCTTCCTCTTCGGTCACAGCTCCAGTCAAGGCCGTGGTCCTTGGGCCTACAAGATGCAGCAGACCAAGCTCCCCCAGTCGATCCAACGCCAGCTGCCCCAGCCAGACACCCCCGACACACCTCCCCCCGCACTCCGCACAACGACACCAAAAACAGTCAATGCTAGGCAAGGCCGCTGCCAGACCCCCCTCAGTGTTATTGGAACTACCGGTCTGCGTGGGCTCAGCTAGCTTAGCCTGCCCCGCTTCCGCATCCTGTCAGACCGCCCCCGGTGTTTCCTCTTCGGGCACAGCTCCGGGCAGGGTCGTGGTCGCTGGGCCCACAGGACACAGCAGATCAAGCTCTCCCAGCCGATCCAGCGCCAGCTCCCCCAGCCATCAAACAAAGACAAACTTAGATGCAGATATGGACAAAGACACTGCATGGACGGTACCGGGTGAGGCCGCCGCGAACATGAACCCGCGCCGCCCTCTTCCCACACTGGAAGCGGTGTGGGGAAAAAAGATAATGGTACTTCGAGATCATGATGAATTAGAACAGTATTTGCACAACATGCAACCTTTCCCTACCAGCACCCTTCATCCCCCTTCACACACTTATGCCTACCCATGATTTATATCATTTTTTATTTTTTTACTTTAGGTATCCATAAAGTGGGGAGGGGGAGTGAAACAAACGAAGGTGTATGAATTCTGAATGCTGCTCTGGAAACCTTTATATTTCTTTCAAAATGCTGATGTCTTCAACACCACGGCCTCACACAAAACCAGCCACACTGGTAATGAATACACCCAGTAATCCAGAGGAAAAAAATCCCATTTATAGACAAGCAGAATGTGCTCAAGTACACAGTGTATTCATGGGGGCTATGGAAATGATTCGCGGAGGTTTCTGAGTGGAAGTTTTGCCATATCAATGTCTGGGAGCGAGGCCTTTGTTGGAGAGCAAGTCGCAGTCTCTCAAGCCGCCGCGCTCCTCGGTGGATTTGGTAGTTTATATATGCACAAATGACAAAGATAAAGTTCTGAATTAGTAATAGGCCATTTCCTGGTAGCACGCCGAGGTGAAAATCACAACACACATCTTTTTGTTCCTCCTTCTGCTGCTCTGTGGGGACATTGTGAGACTGAACACTTGCTTCCTCGGCGTGCATGTGTGCGCGCGGTTGTGTGCGTTTGAGAAGAGCGAAATCCGAAGGTACTGTCTGTTTATCTGAATCATCTTTGTTCATTAATTC
Source organism: Lampris incognitus (assembly GCF_029633865.1). Classification (NCBI taxonomy): domain Eukaryota; kingdom Metazoa; phylum Chordata; class Actinopteri; order Lampriformes; family Lampridae; genus Lampris; species Lampris incognitus. Next base: position 138,471,168 of record NC_079211.1, on the reverse strand, counting down.
ATGGGAATATTTTATGCATTTGGAGCGTTCTGTACAAGACCTGTTAGGTTTGAGGTTGGGGCCCTGTCTGACTAGGTTTTGTGTGTGTGTGTGTGTGTGTGTGTGTGTGTGTGTGTGTGGTGTCAACTATGGCACTATTTGTGTTTATACTTGTAAATACAGTTTATGTGTCACAGTATACATTTAATTATGTCCGTGCGCTGCACCATACAACGTTTTTGTTTAAGGTCAAGCAAGGCAAAATTAGAGATCTCTTTCCTCTTCCTGTCCAGCTGTCCTCTCTTTTACTTGATATTTATCCCATTAATCTCTCTCTCTCTTCTCTCTTCTCTCTCCTCTCTCGCCTCACTCTCTTTATCTGTCTCTCCCCTCGCTCTCTCTCCTCTCTCTCTCCCCCTTCTCTCTCCTCTCTCTCTCTCTCTCTCACCTCTCTCTCCTCTCTCACCTCTCCTCTCTCCTCTCTCTCTCTTTCTCTCTTATCTCTTCTCGCTCTCTCTCTCCTCTCTCTCTCTCCCCTCTCTCTTCTCTCTCCTCTCTCCCCTCTCTCACCTCTCCCCTCTCTCTCCTCTCTCCTCTCTCTCTTTCTCTCTCTTTCTCTCTATCTCTTCTCGCTCTCTCTCTCTCCTCTCTCTCTCCCCTCTCTTCTCTCTCCTCTCTCTCACTCTCTCCCCTCGCTCACCTCTCTCCTCTCTCCTCTCTCTCACTCTCTCCCCTCTCTCACCTCTCTCCCCTCTCTCACCTCTCTCCTCTCTCTCCTCTCTCCTCTCTCTCTCTCTCTTTCTCTCTATCTCTTCTCGCTCTCTCTCTCCTCTCTCTCTCCCCTCTCTCTTCTCTCGCCCCTCTCTTCTCTCTCCTCTCTCTCTCTCTCTCTCTCTCTCTCTCTCTCTCTCTCTCTCTCTCTCTCTCTCTCTCTCTCTCTCTCTCTCTCTCTCTCTCTCTCTCTCTCTCTCTCTCTCTCTATCTACTCTGATGGGGGAGGACTCTGCCTCTGCTGAGGTTTTGGTCCCAGATACCTGCAGTAACACGGGAGCCAAGTAGCTGCTGGCATGGCTGAATGACTAACTTACTGACAGACTGAATAACTCAGCCTCCCTCCATTACTTTAACATCAGAAGAAGTTGATGGTGAAGGACGGTGGGGCCAGACAGGAGAGAGAGAGAGAGAGAGTTTTATTTTTTATTTTTTAAAAGGTACATTTATTCTGAATACATTACAGTCCAACAGCTTATACTCAAACACAATTATCTCTTTATAATCCAGCTCATACAAAAAACCCCAAAAAAACACGAGTAGTCTAACCTAGTATTTGTAAAAAAACAGAATTTAAAAATAAAATAGCACCACACAACAAACACAAAATCACCTCAGGGGGTTTGCAGCAACACAACATCCTGTCCTTAGACCCTCGCATCGAATGAGGAACAACTCCCTAAAAAAAAGAGAGCGAGTGAGAGAGAGAGAGAGAGAGAGAGAGAGAGAGAGAGAGAGAGAGAGAGAGCGAGTGAGAGCTTCAGGGACTTGGACCAACCAAATGACCAGATCAACCAAAGCAGCTGTGCACACTGTGAATTTTGGTTGGGTGAGGGACAAAGGATCAGATGTGTTGGTAGTTTCTCTTTAGTTTGTGTTGGGGGTAATGATTATGGTGTGGTGCCACAGGAGTTTGAGAAGTAGTTGTCAGACAGAGGAGGGGGTTAAGAGGTGTGGGGTGGTTGGCTTCAATACAGAAGGGCCTCTGCAGTAATGATTTAGGAGGTCTCTCTCTCACACACACACACACACACACACACACACACACACACACACACATGGAGGCACTCATGTATTTCTCCCAGAGTGTCACAACCTCCTCTTGCATGCTATTTCAGTGAGAGGTGCCGGCTGCACAGCCAAGTTCCTAACAAGAGCCAAACACTCGAGAGAGGGAAGAGAGGAAAGGTGAGGCGAGGAGAGGAAGGGAGGTGAGAAAAAAAAAGATAAGAGGAGCAGAGAGCTGTCAGCCTCTTGGGACATGTGCACAGCTCACAGTCCATGTCTTTGAGTCAACTGCTCTACTTCATTGACCAGACAACAGTGGGCAGATAGACTTGGCAGGTGTACGTTTATGTGCACCCCCCATCCCTCTGCCTTACCCCCACCCCCTCCCTAGGATAATGCATACATGAACGAGGAGCATTCTAAATTGGACTGCCATCATCAGAACCAAGCAAGCGACACCCCCGCAAAACCCCTACCCGAATTAAGATTTGATAGAGTATATTTACAGGGGCCGTCCCCAACCGTGTAGCGTACACTGCTCACAGCCGCACAGTGGTGGACAAGAAGCCTAATGATGTCTGAAATACCAACACAACTGCTATGATACGCTGCGATAATTGCTACCCCTCCTGTCCGCAGTACAAATAAATGTTGAACTGGTAGGCAAACACATTAATATGGAAATGTCTACATTAATTTGGAACATGGACTAAATTATTCAGTAATTAAACCACTGCAAATTTACACAAACTTTCCCTTGGCTGACTGCAGAAAAACGTGAGGAGGTTCAAACAGCCAAGTGTCAGGTTGTGCAACAAATGGCCACGTGATCCGAGCACATTGCCTTTTGTGCACAAATGATGGCGTAGTCATAAATATAGTTGTAGTCCTATACATGCATAGAATATCTATAGGATGCATTATAAGCATAAGACTAGCTTGGTCTAGTCAGAAAGGCACGAACTGATGAAGCCTCTTGGATGAGAGGTGAAACGTCTTCACGGATATATACCAAGTCCAGTTGCACTTGATTCAATTCCTTTGCATGATTATAAGCAGATAAACTCAGCTGGCTGTTTTGTTTGTGGTTTTTGTGTGTGTGTGTGTGTGTGTGTGTGTGTGTGTGTGTGTGTGTGTGTGTGTGTGTGTGTGTGTTTAACAAAAGCTGACTGTAACAAAATAAAAATAGTAACACGCTATGTAGTAATGAGCATTGTAGAACCTTCACCTGACCTGCTGTGACCTCCACATATTCACGCCAGCATGTATACTTTCACTTATATACACACACACACACGCACAAACACACACCTTAGCGACCGCTCATTGCTCAGTCCTATGAGATTTTTCGAAGTAATTCTACGAAATCAGAAACAGAAACACTTTATTTGTCATTTCATTTCATGCACTTGCGCACATGAAATGAAACGAAACATCGTTTCCCCCCAGCCCACATCAGTGCAACACAAAGACAAAAACACATGTCCAAGAACTACAAGAACACACATATCCAAACTAGCACATATATCTACACTAAACAACAACAACAACAAAAATCACTGTCCAAGAGATCGAACACCAGCCAGGATGACTGTCGGAACTGCTGGTAGGCGTGGGCTAGCAGTTAGCTTAGCCTGCCCCGCTTCCACATCCTGTCAGACTGCCCTTGGTGTTTCCTCTTTGGGCACAGCTCCGGGCAGGGCTGTGGTCCTTGGACCCACAGATGCAGCAGGTCCAAGCTCCCTCCGCCGATTCATCTTCAGCTCTCCCAGCCAGACTTCGTTGACATACGTCCCCGCACTCCACACGACGACACTGTAAACACAGTCAAGGCAAGGCAAGGCCACCACCAGACCTCCTTCAGTGTTATCGGAACTGCTGGTCTGCATGGGCTAGCAGTTAGCTTAGCCTGCCCCGCTTCCACGTCCTGTCAGACCGCCCTCAGTGTTTCCTCTTCGGGCACAGCTCCGGGCAGGGCCCTGGGCCCACAGGACAGCAGACTAAGCTCCCCCAGCCGATCCAGCGCCAGCTCCCCAGCCATCAAACGAAGACAAACTTAGACGCAGATGTAGGGGTGAGGCCGCCGCAAACATGAATTCGCGCCGCCATCTTCCCACACCGGAAGCAGAATTAGATTACATAAATAAAGGTGGAGCAACAATGCAGCGGCAGAACAACAATAATTTAAGAAGTGGAACTTCAAATTGCTTAACTGGAACTTCATATTTAAGTCTGTATAAACTAATATACAGTGATTTTTAACTACTAAATATTAGGGGTGTAAGAAAATATTGATACACTCGAGTATCGCGATATTATCTTTTGTGATACCGTATCGATTCTCAAAATCCCTGTATTGATTTTAATTGTTTACATGTAAAGGTTTGTGACAAACATTTTGCGTTGTGTGTAACCCCACGGCCGCTAGATAACAGTGTAGTAATCTTGACTCTTCCACTCCAATGCAACAGTGTAAACTGAGACAGGAAGTAGCGTAAGCACAAAGAGCACAGGCCTATGAAATCGCAATATATCGCCTTTCTTACAGTATCGCAATATATTGCGATATATTGAATCGTAACCCCTGTAATACATATGTATCGTATCGCCAGATTCTCGCCAATACACAGCCCTAGTAAATATAAAACATTGATTTGTGTACTGCTCGCATCCACTTCTCGTTACGGTCAGCCACCTCCGTGGCTATGTGCTTTAGCTCAGGAAATCTTCCCAGTCAGTCTTTTTTTAAAGTTTATTTCTGATTTTTCCCTTTTTATCCCAATTTAGTGGCCAATCGATCCCTATTTTTTAATTCAAACACCCACCCTCCTACTGCATGCATTCGCCAACTGCATCTCTCCGGCCGGCAGTCTCGAAGGAGACGCCTCCCCACTTTCGTGACAAGGCAACTCCAGGCCGAACCACTGCTTTTCCCGACACACCCAGAGACGCATCCGTGTGACGAACACAAGCCGACTCCGCCCCCCCTCCCGAAGACAGCGTTGCCAATTATTGCCGCTTCATCGAGTCCGGCCATAGTCGGATCTGACGAGACCGGGGCGCAAACCCCTGGTCCCCAGTGGGCAACTGCATCGACACAAAGCCGATGCTTCCCAGTCAGTCTTTGCACACCAAAAGACTCTCACCCCAGATCTGAAATTTGTTGCAAAACATGTCGCAACTCAATATCTCTGTCATCCTGCTCTCTCTCTCTCTCTCTCTCTCTCTCTCTCTCTCTCTCTCCCTCTCTCCATCTCTTTGTATCCCTGGATCCTTCTGTAGTCTCTGCATTAGGCGGACCCATCTGAGTGTGTGTGTCTGCACTGTGTGTGCGCGTGTTTGGGTGTGTTAGTTGCGTTTCAGGAAAAGGCCCTTTGGTCTCAAGTGTGCCCTCTGATGTGCTGGGCCCATCGCCGCTAGGATTTGAAGTTTAAAGCCTCTGTGTATTCGTATGTGTGTCTGTGTGTCAGTGTGTGTGTGTGTGTGTGAGTGTGTCAGTGTTTGCATGCATGCACCCCAGCCTGCTCCGAGCATATTTGTGTATGAATGTTCATGTGCGAATGCACGTGTGTATCTGCATGCAATTCTGTGCATGTGTGTATCCATATGTGTGTGTGTGCGTCAGCCTGTGTGTGTGTGTGTGTGTGTGTGTGTGTGTGCTGAGATGCGTCATCTTAAGTAACCCTGTATGTCCTTTCAAAGGGCCTTCACAGATCTGCCCCGGGTGCTTTGATCAGGCGGGCCGCGGCTTGGCTGCTATCGGCAGCCCTTGAGACGCCGTGGTGCCATGCTCAGTGGATGACACAGCCACTTTGGCGCAAGGGGGGACTCTGACTTTTGCTTTGGCATAGAATACACACCTATGACTAGGCATGTATAGTCTCACACACACAAACACACAAGTGTAGACTCACACACAGAGGTATACACCTACACACTTTCGTATATGCTTACACGTGACAATGCAAACCCCTACATACAGCGCAGTTCACCAGTCTAGTGGTGATGGACATGCTGATTGCTGAAGGAGCAGGTAGAGTCTTATTCCAGTCTAGGGAAGACATGAGAACGTGGAGAGACATTATGAGTCAGCCAAGTAGATAGAGTCTTAATCCAGTCTAGCGAAGACATGGGAACGGGAAGCAGAGGTGGAAAACCCGGCTTCAGAAAGTAGAAGTGCTAACCATGTATTTGCTCCACCCATGGACTAAACCAGCTGATTTCACTAATTAGTCCTCATACCTGGCTGAAGTGTTGTGCTAATTAGAACCAGCTGGTTTAGTGCATGGGTGGAGCAAATACACGGTTAGGACTTCTACTTTCTGAAGCTGGGTTTTCCACCTCTGATGTGAAGAGACATTACGAGTCAGACACGGAGACTGATGAACATATAACATTTTATTTTGCAAACATTCGCCAGCCCTTGGCTAACCGGTTGGACCCTTTAGTTGACTGTTGAGCGCAGTCGCCCGTGGTCCGGGCTGTCCGGGTTCGATTCCCGGCTGCCCCCTGAATTTGCTACATTGCTACAAATAAAACGTCACTATAAATAATTTAAAAAAAAAACATTTTATTTGCTGTTCATTGTTGCGGACATTGAGCCTTGGGGGTCATCCCGGATCGTCCTCTGTGTGGAGTTTGCATGTTCTCCCCGTGTCTGCACGGGTTTCCTCTGGGGCTCCGGTTTCCTCCCACAGTCCAAAGACATGTAGGTCGAGCGAATCGGCCGTTCTAAATTCTCCCTAGGTGTGAATGTTGTGTGTGTGTGTGTGTGTGTGTGTGTGTGTGTGTGTGTGTGTGTGTGTGTGTGTGTGTGTGGGGGGTCCCTGTGATGGACTGGCAGCCTGTCCAGGGTGTCTCCCTGCCTGCCGCCCAGTGACTGCTGAGATAGGCCCCAGCATCCCACAACCCTGATGGGGATAAGCGACTCGGATAATGGATGGATATTGTGGACATTTTGTTGTTCTCACACACTTTGTGGGGGAGGTTTGTGTGTGTGTGTGTGTGTGTGTGTGTGGCTGCAGGTGCATTCGTATGCTTGTTTGTGCATGCATGATTGATTGTTTGCGTGTGCATGTGTGTATGTATGTTTGTTCATAACAACACAACAATTTTACTTCGGAGATATCTGATTCGATACTGCACATTTGTGTCCTTGTTGGTTTCCATGTGTGTCCTGCAGATTTCGAGTTGACATCAGATTGAAATGGATCTCAGGTGGGGTTTAATATCGAGTGGCACTGCCGTATCACATGGACATACTGTTGGCCTGACATTGAGTTGATCTGACAATGGGATGAATGAGTGTAACTGCTAGTAAGTCAGGAGGTAGAGCATAATCTCTCCTGTCAAGTCGCTGTCCTCGTCAATATTCAAATCCAGCTGACTGTCCAATGGCTGTCAGTAACAATCTCCCTCCGGCTCGAGGCCCAGCAGAGGCACATATCAAATTGAATTGGATGCCGGCTTCTCAATGGAAATAGATTTGGAAGAGATGACCCCTGCCCTGCATTGTGAACTTGTCAGTTACCGGTGGCCAAACTAGATTCTAACGTACAGCATCCATTCCCAGCTAATAGCGCCTCCCTGCTGGATCCCTTTTTTTGATATGTTTTGTCATTTTCCTTTCACTGTGTTTCTGTCATATCGCTGCTATCTGTTTCACTCTGCTTGACCTGGATTTTAAAGATTACTTACTGTAATGGTATTTCTGATTCATTCATAGCATCCAGTACAGTAAGATGGCGGAAAACAGGGTGGGGGGGGGTGGATGACACAGATGAAGAGACATGGCTGAGTTCAGCGTTACAAATGTCACTGGTGATCAACCAGTAAGCCTTCATCCTGACTAAATTTGTTCACTCAAACTGAACGGGGGCTGGGGTATTAGGGGGGGGGGGCGCGTGCGCACACACATATACACTTAAAATTGCCCTGAGCAACAAGTCTTCTGGGTTCTCACTCCCCGAGTAATGATTCATTCATATACACTTTGCTTGGCCAACACACACTTCTAGTAGTAAGTGTGAAATTGCACAGCCGACCAGTAGTTTACCACCATGTTGGTGGTTTAACCTAAGCACCAAAGGCCAAGTGCAAGGGCATGAAATGAGATAGTATGTCCCCCTGAACCTGCGTTGTCCATACCAGGTCATACATATTCTCTCTCTCTCTCTCTCTCTCTCTCTCTCTCTCTCTCTCTCTCTCTCTCTCTCTCTCTCTCTCTCTTTCTCTCTCTCTCCCCGCCTCCCTCTCTGACACATTTCGCCCTGGCATGTATGGAAAGGTCTGACCTTTGGAAAGTTTAGCACTTTAAATATTTAGGCTTGGGTTATGATGGATCCTCCAAGCCCTGCGGCAATGTGCGAAGCCTCTGATTAGGGCTCGCTGTCACAGTCATTTAGCTGGGTGTCTGGCTGTCGGTGGCGCTCTCTGTTTGACAGGCGAGCCTTTTAACAAACAGCGGTCCCTGTGGCAGAGTGAGCAGGGCACCCAGCACCGCACAAACACCCAACATGCTGAGAGAAACCACTCAGCCCACTGACAGCTGCAGGGGAAGCCACTGTCCACTGTTTCTCTGTGTCCTTTTCTGTCTGCCGTTCCCTCCCTCTCTCTCTCATTCTCCTTCTGTCACTCTCACTCTGTCTCTGTCTCTTTCACTCTCTGTCTGTCTGTCTGTCTGTCTGTCTGTCTGTCTGTCTGTCTGTCTGTCTGTCTGTCTGTCTGTCGGTCTCTCTCACTCTGTCTCTGTCTCTTTCACTCTCTGTCTGTCTGTCTGTCTGTCTGTCTGTCTGTCTGTCGGTCTCTCTCACTCTGTCTCTGTCTCTTTCACTCTCTGTCTGTCTGTCTGTCTGTCTGTCTGTCTGTCTGTCTGTCTGTCTGTCTGTCTGTCGGTCTCTCTCACTCTGTCTGTCTTTCACTGTCTGTCTGTCTCTGTCTGTCTGTCTGTCTGTCTGTCTGTCTGTCTGTCTGTCTGTCTGTCTCTGTCTGTCTGTCTGTCACACTCCCTGTCTCTCTCTCTCACTCACTGTCTGTCTGTCTGTCTCTCTCTCATTCTCTTTCTGTCACTTGCACTCTCTCTCTCTCTCTCTCTCTCTCTCTCTCTCTCTCTCTCTCTCTCTCTCTCTCTCTCTCTCTCTCTCTCTCTCTCTCTCTCAAATTCAGAAGTGCTTTATTGGCATGACAAATAGGCACTTGTATTGCCAGAGCAGTCATTACAAACAACAAGAAATCACAACATTTACTGAACATATACATATACATATACATGTACATATATATAGACAGATACAAGGAATCACAACATATACAAGTGCAGTATAAAAACCAGATTGGTAATCAGTTACCAGTAGTACTTATTAATTATTTATTATTCAACTATTGTTATTATTATTATTGTCATTGTTAATTTATTTTATTTTATTTAAAGCAGTAGGATGGTAAGGACGGCTACCTGTGCGCGTGCATGTGCATTTATGAGTCTTTGGGCTTGTGTGTGTGTGTGTGTGTGTGTGTGTGTGTGTCTGAGTGTGGTCTTGGGCCTCTTTGTGTAAAAGTTAGGACATATATGTGTGAATATGTGTATCATTAAGTGTCTGTCAGATGGTGGCAAGTGAGAACATATTGTGCAGCTATAGTACAGCTCTCTCTCTCTCTGTCTCCGCCAGTGAGTAGTTTACTGTGGTTTGGTAGAGCATCGAATTTGGGGTGTTTTTTCCTGTCTCTCTCTCTCTCAGTCTGTCCTTCTCACGCTGCCTGTCTATTTGTCAGTCTGTCTCTCTCTCTCTGTCATTCTCTCTCACCGTCTGTTTGTCTGTCTCTCTCTTTCTGTCGGTCTCTCTCTCTCTGTCTCTGCCTTTCTCTCTCTCTCTCAATTTTCTCTTAACTTTGGTTGCTCTCACCTCACCTTTTCTTTCTTCCTTCTTCTTCTTCTTCTTCTTCTTCTTCTTCTTCTTCTTCTTCTTCTTCTTCTTCTTCTTCTTCTTCTTCTTCTTCTTCTTCTTCTTCTTCTTCTTCTTCTTCTTTCTTTCTTTCTTTCTTTCATCTATTTATCTCTAAACATTTCTTATTGCATTGTTTTCCCAGTTTTCTTTCTATGACTCCAAGGGGGTATTTGGGTTGTACGTAGCATTGAGATCTGTTTATTCTTGGTACATGACATTAGGATGTGTTTTTCTTTTTCTTTTTTCCTCTTTCTCTCAGGTGTTGTTGATGTGTGTGGGTTTTTTTAATATATTTTTCGTCTCACTGTTCACAGTAGCTGAGTTTGTATTGTGCAGCACGACTTGCATTGAATGTGAGCTATACAGTACGGTGGGAACTGAGTTTGAAATGTATAGTAGCTGAATTAACTTAAGAGTGGGTGAGACGGGGTAGGAAAAAAATGAAGTGTACACGTCCTCCTACTCCTCTTCCAGCATGTAATAAATAATCTGATGCATACGGAGATTTGTTCGCTGAGTCTGATGTTTGGATTCGTTGATCACTTCAGATAATTGACGATGGCTTATCTGTGCGTTATATCCTGCCTATTTACATGTTTGAAATAAATCATCGTTCATTCTCTTTCTTTCTTTCTTTCCTGCACAAACCCGGGTCGAGTGCTCTCTCTGCAACCTCAAAGTTTCGGCCGTGTTATATTTCCGCTGGTGTACTTTGCCGGAATAAGTTGACTTGCCAGACTCGGAACGAGGCTTACGCTCCTAATTTGTTCGATATCACTACTCATTATCAGCCGAAAATTAGGGTGTACGCTTTGTGTCTTCTGCCTGCGTCGCCCCATGATTAGGACAGCTTACATTGTGCTACACGCTGAAATACATCTGAGACAGCCTTTTTATCTCTCTCTAAGACAATCTCCCGTGGCATCAATCCTGTAAATATATGAGTCTTAATATGTGTGTCCTATTCTGTATTCAGAGGAAGAGCCAAGTCAGCAGCTCTAGTATTAATGCATGAGAAATGAGCGGCGCCCATAAGAATTAAAGGGTAAGACTCCTCTTATTAAGATGTAAATTCCGGGGGAAAACTTGCCAAAATGAGGATGCCGTGAAGTTATTGTCAACTTTCCCCTACTTATGCATTTCTAATAGGCATTGTTTTGTTGCGGTTGTTGAAATTGGATGCGCGCAAGCAGAGTAGCGTGTGTATTTTTTTTTCTTTTTTGGGCACATGTTCGGCGTGAGATCAACCATTCTAAAAGAATACATAACCCTTACTTTACGGAGCAATTTACACTCTTGGCGGCATAATCTAGTGACGGTATACATGGCAAGCTATCATGCTAATTCAATATCTCGCTCTGTGTACTGTTTCTATGCTCTCTTTCTCTCTCCCTCGCCCCCCCAGTCTTCCTCTCTGCCGCTACCTTTCTCTCTCTCTCTCTTCTCTCTCTCTCCCTCTCTCTCCTTACAAATTTGCACTTAACACCTTCCTAGGGAAAGACTTCTCATTCATCAACGGTGTTTGTCCCAGTGACAAGCAGGGTGCCTCCTGCATATCAATATCAGCTAAGACAATGCTGAGCCTGTAACCTTCAGCTAAATGTCATTCTGCTTAATCCTATTTGAAAATTAAACATTGAAAAACCTTTAACATGCCTTCCTGTCTTCCTGCTCCCCTCCCTCCTTTCCCTATTGCCCGCCGCCCCTCCAGCTTTCTCCCTCGCTCGCTCTCCTACCGTCTTCAATTTTGAGACCACGTATGAATATTTCTCCGTGTGTTTTCCCGTGCAGGTGCGTGTCTTTGCCTCCATCCGAATTTTGTGGCACCTAACGCACCTAAGTGGGTGGGGGGGGGGTGCCAACTAAAACGGAAAGTATTGTGGCAAGCCGGCATAGAAGAATGAGTCGAGAGGCAGAGATCTCTTTTTAACCGCGACTCCTCTGCCGCCATACGCCTCATGACACCGGGAGTGCTCTCTTATTCACACCGGCCAGAACAGACCAGAACTGACAACAACGTAATGAGCCCCCCCCCGCCCCCATGTCCCAAGTGGCGACATCAGTCCCAGTCACGGCCCTGTAGTCAGTTAGTCAGTAAACGGTCTCCTACGTGGTCTGAGTCGAACCCCCAAAACAACAACAACGCAAGAATAACCACAACATGAACACCACATCATTAAAACACAATTTTAAATCTAGCATTAACAGTCCCATCAGCCACTGCGCTCCCCCAGCGCAGAACCGCCGAAAATAAAGGCATGTTTTATTTATTTAGTATTTATACGTTAGGAAAAGTTAGGCATACTGTTGGGTCTAAGATGGTACACAGCCAACTGGCACTACTGAGGGGGGGGGGGGGTGCACCCACCACTAGGGGGAGCTGCAGCCCCCCCAGCCCCCCACTGCCCGCGTTGATGACCTAATGCCATCTGATGGCTGTCACTCTCAACTCACTATGATTTGGTTTTATTGAGATGCTGATACTGGGACTGTCGGTTTGTCCCCCCCGCCCCCCACCTTCCCACCACCACCACCCTCATTTTAAGACAATAGACCTCTGAGCTCTTTCATAAGAATATAGAGTTGTCATGAGGAAAAGCTGCCTCCCCGCCTTTTTCTGTCACTTTCGTATCACTTTTTTTTCTGTTGTTATTTCTTTACGGGGGACAGTCCACCGACGCTGTGACGGATGGAAAGAGGGATGGAGAAATGCAAAGACTGAAAAAAAAAGAGAAATAGACAGAGAAAGCGGTTGAACGCCGCCCAAGCCGCGGAGGAAGAAAGTTGGCGAGGAAAGTGAAAATGCAGTCACACGGGAAGAGGCCCATGCGTCACACTCGCATATTTACATAAACGGATCCTCCCCGTATAGACGGTAATTACCACGCTGACAGTGGCGGAGGGGGAAGAAAGAGGTTGTCTGATTTGGCCAGATACACACAATGACAGAGACTGAAACGCCATCAAAGTGCTCTGCATGGAGTGGCCCACTCCTTTGTATGCAGAAATATAGTGCGCGATATAGTCGGTGCTTTCCTCGTTCCATCTTCTCATGCTCAGAGACACACACGCACACACACACATACACACATACACACAAATGTACAAGTATGTGTGCACATTTACACAAGCACACACGCCAGCATGCATGCCTGCACACAAACACCTGTTCACAGGCATAAACCCACACTCAGATTTAAATTCATTTACACACATTTACACAAACATTCACGCACGCACGCACACACACACACACACACACACACACACACACAAATCACACCTATATATAGTGCCTGTTTGAAGATATGGTGAGTGTACGCTAAGGAATGGGGAGAGAGAGGTGGATAAAAGCAGACGCGGAGACGGCAATGAAAATGCAATCATTTGCAGTCAGATAGATATAGTTCTCCTTTAGAAGGGGAGTGATGTGACAGCTCAAAGCCTTCAGTGGACTCCTCATATGGATTTGATTGACCACAGTCACTCCACAAAGGGTTTGGGTTCCTATTGAAATAATGTGAGTGAATAACAAGGTGTCTGTTCTTGATGGCTTCATATTGCAGTTCCCCATCCACTTTATACTTGGAGAGAGATAGAAAAAAAGAGCGAGAGAGAGAGAGACTTTGGAAGAGACAGGCAGACTCACCTACACTTCTCCCCTTTGATTCTTAATACTTCCTGTCATTTGGCGTGTGTGCAGCTTTCGCGATTGTACGCGTGTCTTTCTTTGAATACACATACGTGCATATTCGTGCTTGTGCACATACTGTCTGTGTGTACACAAAGTGTGCGCTGTGTAAGACAAGTTATCTGAGTCGACAGAGAGTGCCGGGAATTCAATGCACGCATTCCCAAATGCTTAAGGAGATTGCCATAACGGTGCATGCCTGGCTTCTATTAGGACGCTGCACCGCTGAGAGAGCACCGGTGGTGGGTGCGAGAATGTGTCATGGACATTCGGTTCTTCTCTGTTCGATCTCTGTGCGGAACCCTACAAAATGTTATGACAGTGGTGATCACAAATGGGGGGGGGGGCTCTGTTATTTCAATATCATCATGTGTGTGAGAGGAGGCACGCATGAGAAAGAGAAAGACTGACATGTACACATATCTGTATATTGTTGTGTCCCATAAAAGATTGTTGCACTATTGCCATTTTTTGTTTTGTTTCATATAGGTAGCCACTAGCATTGTCCCTCCACATATAGATCCTATCCGATGGCCCACAAGACCTTGCCAGCCCAGATAAAATCTCCTCTAAAATGTCCTCAGTTGTAGGAGGAGAGAGAGAGAGAGAGAGCGCAGGGTTTCTGCAGAGATCCCAAGCAAACGTGTATTGTTGTCTAACACTGAGTGACAAAGCTTTGCACCGAAGCTTAGAAACCGGCTTAAAACAGCCGTCTTCTCTGCAGTATTGACATTACCCTGACACCCTCCGTCTCACTATCTCCATATTCCAGGTGGGAGATGCAGGATGGAGCGGATCTGGAAGATGAGGAGAAAGCTCCGGTGGAGGAGCTACGGAAAGCCTTTTTTCTCTGCCGCTGCAACCCCGGACCCCGGGACCCTCCAGGAGCTCCACAGACAGGGGCAGAGCAGGCTCGGGCAGACACACAGCCATCTAATGAAAGTGTTCCCCAATAACACATACTCTCCACAGCTGGAGTCTTTATAATGTTGTAAATGTTGCCTATCAATGCGTGTAGCTCTCCAGGTAATGATGTGTGTGCATGTAATTGGATTTGTGGGTGTATGCCGTGAATTCGAGTGCATGCTTGTGTGTGGGAAAAGATAGATGCACGGTGTGTGTGTGAGAGAGAGGACAAGAAATTATGGATCAACAATAAAAAAAAAGAAAAGGGAAATGGAAGACTGCGCCTCCCTTTCTCTGCTTGTCAGCCTCAGACAAACTCTCTATGCTTTTCTAGGCTACATCAGTGGCATTTCATCTTTTTTTTTTGTAGCACTTCTCTGTTCCAGTTCTGGGAAATGGAGAGCCTGGTTTTGTTTGTGTGGGACAAGATGGGACCGTGTGATCATTGTAGGTAGTTGGATTTCTCTCTCTCTCTCTCTCTCTCTCTCTCTCTCTCTCTCTCTCCTCTCTCTCTCTCTCTCTCTCTCTCTCTCTCTCTCTCTTTTTAAGGCAGTGAGTGTAAAACATTGGTGTCAGCACACTTCCTACTGGTTCCTGAAACCCAGCATCAAGCACTACGGTTTGGAAGCGAGGCCGTGTGTGTTTTGATTACAGTGTGTCCCCCAAAATGTGTCCCACTATGTAATATCAGTCAGAATTTTGTGCAAACTGAGAAAACATGTATTTTGTGTGTAAAGTTATTACTCTGTTTTTCCCTCCATCCCTGTCTTGTCTTTTGTTATTTATGAGGTGGCAAAAGAATGTATTATATGAATTAAACTTTGAAATAATTATTCTTAACTTGTTTTTTTTTTCATTTGAGTTTTTTCTCCCGTCACATTATTTTCTATGGTATTTTTGATTGTAATAAAATACACAATGATTTGTGGCTATGCAGTCTGAATTACAGCACATTGTTATAAATACATACTCCAAAAATACTTCCCGGTGCCATCAAGTAATCTACAAATAATTTTTTAGACAACCCAAATTATGCTCTTTTGTAATCAACCGGAAAACAATTTCAGTTTACGCAGGCAACTGCACACACTTTGCAAGTCCTTTGAGAGAAGGGGGAAACATCTCCAGGTTTGGAGAGGGATGCTCCTTTCCCTCAACTAGATTTTTAATGCAAATGTGGTAATATTATGATCACCAAGCCAGTTAGAGAATACAAAAGACAACAAAATGTTCAGCAGCTGAATTCTCTGATTCTGAATAAAGGGTGAGCAGTGAAGCACTATAGTGATTTTTGTAAATATATTTAATAGAGCAACCAAAAAGTGTATGCTCGTGTAGGATAACATGTAAGGTGCTGGCTTCCATTCCTTCTACTTTTAATAAGAGCATATGTGGTCTCTTTTCCCCCTCCTCTTACTCCCATCGCCAGTAAATGTGTAGAGTTTTGCTGTTTGCCCCCCCCCCCAGCTGAGACAGGCGATTTCTTCAGAAGGTAAATAAATACAAATAAAAGAAATAAAGAAGAAGAAAAAAATACAGAATGAAAAATCACTTGGAATAAATTCAATACACTATTATACATATGTTCATTCAGGGATTATCAAACCTACATAAAGAAATTAAAAAATAAAAAAAATCTCCAAGCTCACAGTTGTATGGGGGTAAAGATTGTAACGCCATGGCATTTTGATTTACCCATTTCAGCTGATAACACATTTTCAACAGCGCACCTTCATGATATAAACATGCCAGCGGCTTAATTTCACTTGTTTGTATTCAATTAATACACGGCGGATGAGTTCATAAACGCCAGCTTGTATTGTTGGCAAGGGATGGGGCGACACAGAGAGCAGCGGCAGCGGCGGTATAATGGGCGCTGTCTCTTTAAATATCCCTTCTGGTCCGTTGCCCCGGTAACCCGGAAGCTTCACGTTCTACGCCGTTCTGAGTTCTTCCTGTTTGGAGATCTCCAGGAAGCAGAGGCTGTGGGGACAGTCGCATGTTCAAATGGTCCGTGAGTGAAAACTAAAATGCATGCGTCTTAAACAGGTTGTTTCCAATATGTCGTTGTCGTCCTGCTCTTTGGGGAGGGAGGGGGAGAGGGGGAAACAACCCCCGAATGTTTCATGAAAGCACATACACATACTTGCTGTGACTCACTTGAGTGTGACTGGACACATTCAAGAGTTGATTTCAGTTATAAACCATGCCACACCGTGATCGTCGAAATGACGCCTCCCTGACGTGTTACATGTACAACACAGAAATCCAAAACGTTGATTTTTCTTTTTCTTTTTGTTGTTGTTGTATAGTTCCGTGGCTATTTTATCAGATATGCTGTCATTTCAAAACGACCACAACCATTGTTGTACGAAGCCTCTTATTCTGTTTTAGGCTGACATTGTTGCTACTGTTGTGCAGTTTTGGGGGAAGAGGATAAGATAACTCTTTCCATGCAGTGTGTGATTGTTTCTCAACATTCATCTTGTCGTCTTATTACTAAATCTGGAGGCTGTGCAAGCTACAGGTTTAACTGCAGCAGCACTTTGTTAGGTCTGCCAACTTACGGCTGCAATAGACTAAACTTCCGTTTTGATTTAGATTTCTGCAAGAGTGCATGTTTCTTTGTTGGTTAGAGCATACTGCAACACAGTTTAGATTAATATCATAATCGTTCCTCTATCATTTACTATATCAATTTCCCCTCATGCCACAGGATAGACCTCAGTGATTTTTGAGAGATAAAGATCCATGCTCGCTCACCTCTGTGCTGTTACACAAGGACTGTACATACTGTGGCTCATTATGGCTCAGGTGGCCGGTCAAGAGGAAAGAGAGAAAACTACTGCACTTAAAGGTAAGATGAAGAAAACAATATGGAACTAAAAGATAAGCAGTCATAAGGTCTTGCACTGAAAACGATAGATGCAATACAAAGAGAGAACAGCTGAATACCGAATAATGAGGAGCTATCTCAGGTCACAGTATATTACTAACTCAAACTGTATATGCATACATGCATGGTCATATAGACTTTATGGTGATTCGGGGCAGATGCCTGATTATAGTTTTGTCTTTTCTGTTGGAACCTCTGGTCATAACAATGTCAATGAAAAAAAAAACCTATGTATTCAACATGCCTGGAAAAAAAACTAATACACGCACACACACACACACACACACACACACACACACTGATCAACCAAAACATTAAAACCACTGATACGTAAGTGAATAACATTACATCTCATTACAATGGCACCTGCAGGTGGGATATATTGGGCAGCAAGTGAACAGTCAGTTCTTGAAGTTGATGTGTCTGGAGCTAGAAAAGTTGGCAAGTGTAAGGATCTAAGTGACTGACAAGGGCCAAATTGTGATGGCTAGATGACTGAGTCAAAGTACCTCCAAAACGGCAGGTCTTGTGGGGTGTTCCCTGTAGGCAGTAGGCAGTGGTCAGTACCTTCCAAAAGTGGTCCAAAGAAGGACAACTGCTGAACCTGCAACAGGGTCATGGGCACCCAAGGCTCACTGATGCGCGTGAGGAGCGAAGGCTAGCCCGTCTGGCCTGATTCCACAGAAGAGCTACTGTAGCTTAAATTGCTGAAAAAGTTGATGCTGGCTATGATAGACAGGTGTCAGAATGCACAGTGCATCACAGCTTGCTGTGTATGGGGCTGCATACCTGCAGACCGGTCAGAGTGCCCATAATGACCCCTGTGCAGAATGTGCACGTGAGCTTCAGAACTGGACCATGGAACAGTGGAAGTAGGTGGCCTGGTCTGATCAATCATGTTGTCTTTTACATCATGTGAATGGCCGGGTGAGTATGCGTCATTTACCTGGGGAAGAGATGGTACCAGGATGCACTATGGGAAGAAGGCTAGCCGGCAGAGGCAGTATGGTACTCTGGGCAATGTTCTGCTGGGAAACCTTGAGTCCTGGCATTCATGTGGATGTTACTTTGACACGTACCGCCGACCTAAACATCGTTGTAGACCAGATAAAGAAATCCCTTCATGGCAATGGTATTCCCTGATGGCAGTGGCCTCTTTCAGCAGGATAATGTGCCCTGCCACACTGCAAAAATTGTTTAGGAATGGTTTAATGATCATGATAAAGAGTTGAAGGTGTTGCCCTGGCCTCCAAATTCCCCAGATCTCAATCCAATTGAGCATCAGATCCATGGAGGTCTACCTCACAACTTACAGGACTTTAAGGATCTGCTGCTAATGTCCTGGTGCCAGATACCACAGGACACCTTCGTCCTGTGGAGTCCATGCTTTGACAGGTCAGAGCTGGTTTTGGCAGCACAAGGGAGACCGACACAATGTTAGGCAGGTGGTTTAAATGTTTTGTCTGATCGGTGTGTGTGTGTATGTGCGTGTGTGTGTGTGTGTGTGTGTGTGTGTATATATATATATATATATATATATGCACACACACACATACACACACACACACATACAGACGGATGACAAATTGAAGGAAAACACAGCATAAAATGTCTTAGTAAGGTGTTGGGCCACCATGAGCCTCCAGAACCGCTTCAGTGCCCCTTGTCATAGATTCTACAAGTCTCTGAAGTCTACTGGAGGGATGGAACACCATTCTTCCAAAAGATAGTCTCTCATCTGGTGTTTTGATGATGGTGGGGGAGAGTGCGTGCTGTCTAACACATCAGTCCAAAATCTCCCATAGGTGTTCAGTTGGTGACTGCAAAGGCCATAGCATATGACTTACATTATTTTTATACTCATCAAACCATTCAGAGACCCCTCGTGCTCTGTGGATGGGGGCGTTGTCATCCTGGTAGAGACCGCTCCCATCAGGATAGAAATGTTTCACCATAGGATAAAGGTGATCACTCAGAATAACTTTGTACTGGTGTGCAGTGACCCTTCCTTCTAAGGGGACAAGTGGACCCAAACCATGCCAGCAAAATGCCCCCCACAGCATAACAGAGTCCCCGGACCCCCTACAGAATTCAGGTTTTTCCTTTGATTTGTCACCACTTACTCACATTTTGAAAAAGGTAAAAATCAGGAGAACAGTGATCGTGGTGAGGGTGTGTCTTAGAGACCTGGGATGTTTGCATTCTTCTGTTCCTAGTCCATCATTCTACCCAAACCAGCCCCCTTCCCCATCTATCAACCCTACACTAGCGTAGCCATTGCATGACTAATGGTGTAGATCACATAGTTGCATCTTTGTTTAGAAAAATAAAAAAATGGAAATCTATTAACATTCAACCACATGACCAGCACTAATACTTGTTGAAACACTTTGAGTATTTTTTTACTATTCTCAGTAAAGCAATCTGTAGATCTTTGTGCCTAAAATGGGTCATAACAGAATCGATCTGGAAGGAAGTTCAAATCGGAAGCGGTTTTTACCACTTAAGAATTTGATTTCCTCGTGAGATATTGTGGAGATATCATCAGTTGCATTATTATTGGAATGAATGAAACATGGCTGGGCCTCCTACAGGTTTTGAAGCCTTAAGAATAATAGATTATAGTCAAGTCAATTTTATTCGTGTAGCCCTAAATCACAATTTAGTCCCAGTCATGGTAAGTACAATGTACAATACCCTTATCCGTAGATCCTTGATTCCGTTGAGGAAAAAGTCCACAGAAAAATTAAAGTCATGAAAAAAATATACACGTTAACCATGGAGCTCTGTACTATATATTTGTTCAGTCTCCCTTTATTTTGAGTAAATCGAGTCCATATCATTTTCCATGCATTTTGCCCACTCTGTGAGTTTTTGCAGACTAATTTGTAAGGGTACATCATAAGCCTAGCCGAGCGTATATTCGTTCACTATCTGCAAGCTACATGAGCAAAATTAGTTTGTTCACAACTATTTTATTGTTACTGTATCAGACCTTCATTAGAATATTCTTTCTCACTTTTTCTGTCACAGTTGAGGTTAGAGGATTCCTCCTTTTTAGTTTTATAATTTTGCCATTGTACATATCAGATATATCATTTTACTCATTGGCTTCATTTTGATGATCTTAAACATGAGACCTCCACAGGGGCCGCCTGGGTAGCTTAGTGGTCTATTCCCTTGCCTACCAACACAGGGATCGCCGGTTCGAATCCCCATGTTACCTCCAGTTTGGTCGGGCGTCCCTACAGACACAATTGGCCGCGTCTGCGGGTAGGAAGCCGGATGTGGGTATGTGTCCTGGTTGCTGTGCTAGTGCCTCCTCTGGTCGGGGCGCCTGTTCAGGGGGTGGGATTAGGAAGAACTGGGGGGAATAGCATGATCCTCCCACGTGCTATGTCCCCCAGGCGAAACTCCTCACTGTCAGGTGAAAAGAAGCGGCTGGTGACTCCACATGTATCGGAGGAGGCATATGGTAGTCTGCAACCCTGACTGGATCGGCAGAAGGGGTGGAGCAGTGACCGGACCAGGAACAAGTGGGGAGAAAAAGGGGGAACCCCCCCCCCAAAAAACCCCCCAAAACAAACAAACATGGGACCTCCGCTAGACACAGCTTTCCAACGGCATCTTTGGAGCCATGGAATATGATCCTTAAACCTGTCCTTTCAATGACAAAAAAAATCCTGGTGCTTCAGATAGGCTGTGTACATGATTTCCCATTACCACTGACTTCTCAATGGCGCTGGCTAGACTGTTAATTGATGAACACTACTGGCTACAGTAGGCATAGGCTTGTCATTCCTGCAAGTTGAACTAGAAAGTAGGTCAGTAATGAGATGAATCACTGTCGATAATATTGGACATTCAAGCAATAACTTTTAATTTTAACTTTTTTTTACACTTCCAGATACGTGGTTTAGATGATTGGGCCTAATTGAGCTTGTTAAAGCGTGCCCGGCACTCGTATTCTGTGGCACCGTAACATGCATTTATACAGATGTGTAATGGTGCTACCATATCCAAAATCTCCAAAATGAAGCCGGTGATGTCAGTGATATTATAACCGATACGCACAGCGGCAAAAACTACAAAAAAATGAGTCCCAGTGTAAAAAAAACAGAATGATCCTTTAATAGAGGTTGTTTCGGTTTGCATTTAGAAAGAATTGTGATTGTTTCTTCCTTCCTCTGATTGAGTTTGTGCATTGTCTCAGATTTGCTGTCAAGGATTGACTTAGACGAACTGATGAAGAAAGACGAACCGCCACTTAGTTTCCCTAAGACGCTGGAGGAGTTTGAGTATACCTTCAATGAAAGTAAGTACATAACAGACGTCAGTGTCTATTTGCCTTGGATCTCAAAGTCGGTGCATTCAGAAGTCAGTTCTACTGCTTGCCCACCAACCTCCACATTTTGCATTCATGATAAAACCTGCTGCTTTAACCAAGTGAAATCAATATGTTTCATAACCCATAGATATTCATGTAGTATTGTCCAAAGAGCAAGTAAAAATATATATGAAGTCTAAATGGTATAGAAAGGGTGACCTCTCTGCATTTGATTCCGGCCCAAGCCATGTAGGGCTCATCTAAATGATGTAAAACGTGACCCTGAGGGATCGTGTCGGCAATTTCCAATACATGCCCAGTCATCTTAGGGTTACTGGCCTCCACTGGATCCACGTCAAAGGCACCTTAGTTCTGTCAAACCACTAATATTAATGTCATACTTTTAAAAGCTGTGGCAGTTCAATGATGTATAATTAAAAAATTTTTCACTGTTTAAATTAATGACCCCATAACTTTCTTGCGCGTCACCAGGGACTTTGTGTGAGTGTCGTTTAGCCGTGATGGCAGAAACCAGAGTTAGACTAGGGCCTTGCTCCTTGGGCGTGTGATTTTTACATCAGTTTGATGGCGATTTTAGAATAAACAAACTACGTGCGTTTTGCGATGCCCTCCACTGATGATGCATCCTTGATTACAATGGTCCCGCTCAAAACTGGTGAAAATGCAGGCTGGTTCATTAGATAGCACCAAAGTTCCCAGAATCTTGAACAGAAGCAAGAACCAGAGCTAATTTGGTGGAAAAGGGGTATTAGAATTTCCCTTTTTTTCTCAGTTCACCTCAGTCAAACCGGTTGGAGAGAGGGAGAAGAAGGGGTGTAGTTGAGAAAGATGTGGGATGCGGTCTATGTTCTTGGCTGTTAGTATCCCCTGGTGGATTCGCCCTCTGTCTCTCTATCTCCCTCTCTCTGTCTGTGTTTCTCTATTTCCCTTTCACTCTCACTATCCCTCAGTCTGCCCCCCTTCTCCCTGGTCTCTTGTCAGTGTTTCCCCTGGCTGGCTGAGTGGGGGACATGTTGTGTACTCCACGGCCCGTCAGCAACCTACTCAGCCTTGCCTTCCGTTTGATGGAGCATTTGCATAACCTTGCTGTGGTTAAGAACAGAGACACAGAGCCCAGCCCCCTCAACCTGGTCCCAGCTCAGTCTGCCATGGAGGAAGCACACGTTCGGAAACCCTCCATCTCTATTTTTCTGTCACCCAGTCTTTCTTTTGCTGTGTTTTCATCCCTACCGCTCCCCATATTCTTTCTCTTTGCTCTTTGCCATTTGACAGAAGAAAAAAAAAGTAAAATAAAATCTCGTTAATTTTCACTCACGCTGGTTTTTAAAGGATATCCTTTCTATTAAAGCTGTGGCAGCCCTCAGGTGATGTCTCTGGCTCACGGCATCTCTACAGCTACATCCAGGTTACTTCTGGCTGAGACAGGTGGAACAAAAATGTTAATTTGACCATGTAATGAAGTGAATACAGACAAGGCTGTGTACAATAGTTTGCAGGTATCTTAATCACTGACGATGATGGCTTCATCTTGCTAGCCCTCCGGTTTTCCATTACTGGAAATCCAAGGTTATGTACACCTAATTAAGCGGCCAAATTGAGAACAGAATGCTAATTACGACAGAAAGAGAGGAGAAAAGTTGAGAAAACGTTATTCCTCTGAGAGGATGTGTAGGGAGGCGATGGAGCTGAACACCATCCCCCCCCTCCAACTCCTCCTCCTCCTCTCTCTTTCTCTCCCTCTCTCTCTCTCTCGTACATACATAGATACGGACCCCTTTCCAATGGTAGGGTTTCATTAAAGCCCTTCTCTTCCTTCTGTTAGGCAACAGTGTTTAGATCCTCACCCCTCCATGAATGCATAATTGATTTCTTCAAGGTACTTTTGTACACAGTGCTTTTTTTTTCCAAGTCCTATCTCACTGTACCTCTTAGGCACCAGTCTACTTTTAATGCAACTTGATGATGCACCAAGATAGAGGGCTACATGTTGTCTAACAACTAACCATGAAAGCAAACGCTGTAACGCACACTGTGTTAGCGATGTAAGATTTATCACAGCGATAGCAGGAGGGATATTTGTGGGAATGCAGAAGGAGATGGGGGGTAAAAATAAAGCTTATGCATTCTTTTATCTTCAAAAGATGATATATTTAATTATATTTTAGCCGGGTTTCTTCTCGTTTTGTAATAATTGAGGAAGTATGAGATCCCCCTGGCTATTTGGGCTAAGTATGTGTACTTTTTCAGTGGATTAGCTTTTACATATTTTGCAGTCATAGAGGTCAAAATTGAATTTAACACTGCTTAGTGTTTTATTGTGTTTTAGTGTCATCGGGAGGATCGATGGGCTCATTGCTAAGATATAAGAGTAGTGGTTAAACATGCGCACAGGGGTAATTTGTTGTAAGAGAGAACAAGAAAAACCAATACGCATGATCCTGAGCCTTTCTCTTGTCCTCGTACTATTTTATTTGCAATAAAAACCCTGATGCAATAAAAGAACCTCACTAATCTTCCTGAGGATAATTGTCATTTATTTGTTGAAACCAACTGCTTTGCCCCCCCCCCCCAATTAGTTTTCTTTTGTTAATGGAGAAACAGCCTTTAACACCACTAAACATAATAATATTGGACATTTTTTCGA
Organism: Lampris incognitus; assembly: GCF_029633865.1. Classification (NCBI taxonomy): domain Eukaryota; kingdom Metazoa; phylum Chordata; class Actinopteri; order Lampriformes; family Lampridae; genus Lampris; species Lampris incognitus. Next base: position 138,446,982 of record NC_079211.1, on the reverse strand, counting down.
ACGGTTAACATTCTTGTTGATTTACATCGTCAGCTGTACCAGTCAGGAACATGAGTTCAGCATTTCTATGGCAATATGATACAGCCGTTTACAATGCCTTGTCCACTCTAATACGGATATTTTGCAAAACGAACATTTTTCTCAATGTTTTGGCCTCTGATCCACATGCAAATAGCGTTTTAGGTCACTAAAATGGAGATTTTTTTTCCAAGTGCATATTTTCAAAAATTCCGGTTTCTGTGACATCACAACTCAATTCGTGCATGCCCATTGTTACTCTGTATAATGAGCATGCGCCTCAAACAACAACAATGGCGGACAACGGCTGTCCACACAAACGAATCACATCATGCTTTTGAATTCGCCCTAGCACCTTGCGCTATGTGCCAGAAAGGTGTTAGATGAATAAAGGTGAGGAAATAGATGTCAAATAACTATAAATTGAAAAAAATAATTAACTACTATTGTTTTTGTTTTTAAGTCACTACTGTCTCAAGAAAATAAGCTTACTATGCGTGCGCATAATGTTCTTTTCTGGTATTTGATATATTGTTGAAGTAGACTTTCTCGCCACCTACTGGCCCGGCATGATTGTTTGAGCGTTTGTGGTCATTTTTGGGTTCTTGTGTATCTACTACTACTACTACTACTACTACTGCTTTTGGCTGGTCCCATTAGGGGTCGCTGCAGCGGATCATCCATTTCCATCTCTTCCTGTCCTCTGCATCTTTCTCTGTCACACCAGCCACCTGCATGTGATATTGGGCTATACAAATAAAATTGACTTGACTTGACTTGACTCTATGTCTAACCATCTAACCTGAACTGCTCCTCTAATATACGCATTCCTAATCCTGTCCTTCTTTGTCACTCCCAATGAAAATCTTAGCATCTTCAACTCTGCCACCTCCAGCTCTGCCTTCTCTCTTTTCGTCAGTGCCACTGTCTCCAAACCATATACATAGCTGGTCTCACAACCATCTTGTAAACCTTCCCTTAACTCTTCCTGGTACCCTTCTGCTGCAAATCACTCCTGACACTCTACTCCACCCTGCCTGCACTCTCTTCTTCACCTCTCTTCCGCACTCGCTGTTACTTTGAACAGTTGACCCCAAGTATTTAAACTCATAGGCCTTTGTCAGCTCTACTCCTTGCATCCTCACCATTCTGCTGTCCTCCCTCTCATTCATGATTAAATATTCCATCTTGCTCCTACTGACTTTCATTCCTCTTCTCTCCAGTGTTTAGCTCCACCTCTCCAGGCTCTCCTCAGCCTGTACCGTACTCTCACTACTGATCATAATGTCATCTGCAAACATCACAGTCCACGGAGACTCCTGCCTGATCTCGTCCATCATCCTGTCCATCACCTTTGCAAACAAGAAAGGGCTCAGAGCCGATCCTTGATGTAATCCCACCTCCACCTTGAACCTATCTGTCATTCCAACCGCACACTTCACCACTGTCACACTGCCCTCATACATATCCTGCACCACTCCTACATACTTCTCTGCCACTCCCGACTTCCTCATACGATACCACACCTCTTCTCTCGGCACCCTGTCATATGCTTTCTCTAAAACTACAAAGACACAATGTAACTCCTTCTGGCCTTCTCTATACTTCTCCATCAACATTCTCAAAGCAAACATCACATATGTAGTGCTCTTTCGTGGAATGAAACCATACTGCTGCTCCCTAATCATCACCTCTCCTCTTAACCTAGCTTCTATTACTCTTTCCCATATCTTCATGCTGTGGCTGATCAACTCTGTAGTTGCTACAGCTCTGCACATCACCCTTATTCTTGAAAATCAGTACTAGTATGCGTCTTCTCCACTCCTCAGGCATCCTCTCACTTTCCCAAGATTGTGTTAAACAGTCTAGTTAAAAACTCCACTGCCATCTCTCCTAAACACCTCCATGTCTCCACAGGTATGTCATCTGGACCAACTGCCTTTCCACACTGCAAAAAACACGAGCTTAAATACAAGAAATAAACACTGAATTTGAGGGGAAAAGTACTAGTGAAATTATCTGTCCAAGATAATTTTACTTGACAAGAAATCTTAAAATAAGTTGGTTCCAGTCTAGAAATAAGTAGGCACGGATGAGTGTTCAAAGCCTTGAAATAAGAAGAAAATGCTGGTTTTTAGGTCAAATTACTTAAGATCAGACTTGCTACAGCACAGTAATAAGTGAAACACACTAAATATTAGCAAATAATTGTTTTTTTTTTATTTCTGATTTTTCCCTTTTTCTCCCAATTTAGTGGCCAATCACTCCCTATTCTAGTTCAAACACCCACCCTCGTACTGTATGGGTTTGCCAACTGCCAATTATTGCTGCTTCATCGACTCCGGCCATAGTCGGATCTGACGAGACTGAGGCGCAAACCCCGGTCCCCAGTGGACAACTGCATCGACACAAAGCCGACGCTTAGACCGCTACACCGCCGCATCAGGGGAGGGTGCCCCAGGCACAGCCAACGCTAAACCATACACGTCAGAGCAGCTGGATGCTGTCAAAAAGAAACATCAAGAGCTGTAAAGGTTACTACCAAATTCTTGGAGCTGAAAAAGATGCAAATGAAGCAAATAAGTCTTAACTCAATTTTTTGCTTTCTTAATTTTAGCACACTGAAAAAGGAACAAGAAATCAAATCACTAATTTAAGTGGAAACTACTTAATACTAGTGGAGTATGATTATTCCGTTACTTGAAACAAGTTGGCTGATCTTGAAATATGTAGACCCCAATTTAAAACTAGTTCTTAATCCCAGAGCATACATCTTAAAACAGGAAACTTGATTTTACTGAAATCACAACCAGGACAAGTGAAATTTCTGTCAACATTTATTGACAACTCTTTCCGAGTTTGAGCAGTGAAGTGTACTTTCATTTCGTGATAAGTGAAGCATGTTGGGCCATTGAATAAAAACGTATTTACGTATATATATATATATATATATATATATATATATATATATAAAACCTTGTGTCATTCTTAAATCAAGCAATTGAACTTGATTTTGTGTCACCGAATCTTGAAACAAGTTATTTTTGGTGAAAGAGAATGGTACAAATTGCTACTCTAGCTAATGTAGCTTGTTTTAACAATAAATTACTCAATTGTAAGATTTCCTGACTAATTGAGGCATAAAAGACATATTCATGATCAATTTAAGACTATTCCGTGAATTCAAAGGTAGAAACTAGTAAATAACTTTTAAAACAAGATAATTAAACTCATATTTCCTGATCTAAGATTTAAAATCTTGGCAAGCACAGAAGAATTTGCAGTGCACTCTTCATAGCTTCCCTCACTTCCTACTTACTAATCCACTGCACTTCCCGATTCACTAGCCTCACATCGTCCAACCTTCTCTCGCTCTCATTTTCTTCATTCATCCGCCCCTCAAAGTACTCCTTCCACCTTCTCAGCACACTCTCCTCGCTTGTCAGCACATTTCCATCTCTATCCTTGATTGCTATAACCTGCTGCACATCCTTCCCAGCTCGGTCCCTCTGTCTAGCCAATCGGCACAAGTCCTTTTCTCCTTCCTTAGTGTTTTTCCCTTAGTTTTCTCCTCTTATACAACTCACCATATGCCTTTTCCTTTGCCTTTGCCACCTCTCTCTTTGCTTTACGCTGCATCTCCTTATACTCCTGTCTACTTTCTTCATCTCTCTGTGTATCCCACTTCTTCTTTGCCAACCTCTTCCTCTGCATACTTTGCTGTACTTCCTCATTCCACCACCGAGTCTCCTTGTCTTCCTTCCTCTGTCCTGATGACACACCAAGTACCGTCCTAGCTGTCTCCCTCACTATTTCTGCAGTGGTTGCCCAGCCATCCGGCAACTCTTCACTACCACCCAGTGCCTCTTTTTAACTCCTTCCTGAGCTCCACACAACAGTCTTCCTTCTTCAACTTCCATCATTTGATCCTTGGCTCTGCCTTCACTCTCTTCCTCTTCTTGGTCTCCAAAGTCATCCTACAGACCACCATCTGATGCTGCCTAGCTACGTTCTCCGCTGTCACCACCTTGCAGTTTCCAACCCCTTTCAGATCATGCCTCCTACATAAGATAGTCCACTTTTGTGCACTTTCCTCCACTCTTATATGTCACCCTGTGTTCCTCCCTCTTCTTAAAATATGTATTCACCACAGCTATTTTCATCCTTTTTGCAAAATCCACCACCATCTGTTCTTCCACATTCCTCTCCTTGACACCATACCTGCCCATCACCTCTGTTCCCTTCACCAACATGCCCATTGAAGTCCGCTCCAGTCACCACTCTCTCCTCCTTGGGTACCCTCTGCGCCACTGCGAATGGGTCTCAATGCTATGTAGCAAGAGGATCCTCCTGAATTTGCACCCAAAATGCTGTCGAACTTTAATTTATAATTTCCAACGTAGCCTCCATAATTCTTCACCGGGAAAGAGACAGAAAAAAGGCGCAGAGAAAACAAAAAACCTTGCTTAAAAAAAAATACGACCCCAAATTCCTGAGACCCCAATTCGCACAGGACTAATATTATCAGATGAACTCTGTGGTTGCCGAAATATGGTAAGTAATTTATGCTGGAATTTTTCTTTACAAATTATGGACGTGGCTGATTTTTAGAGGATAAAGATCACAGACGACCTCTGCAATTATTACAAATTACTAGAGCCCCCCCCCCCCCCAGGTAATACTAGTCCCATGCAAATAGGGCTCTAGTCTACTGAACGCAAATTTGCCAAGCCCTTGCTTGCTTGGACTCAATGGTAGTGCTTTGCATCTGTGACACTGTGTCCTGGTTTTAAATTTATACTACGAAGTGACAGTTCATCTCATTGCATCCATGAATACCTGTGGGTGACTAATATATGCCATGGCATTTTTCTCTTGATGGTTTAGACATGTGTATGTACACACACACACACACACACACACACACACACACACACACACACCACCACTGATTTCTCAACCTCTGTACCCCCACTGTTTCCACTTTGTAGATCTCAGATTGAAAATGTGTTCATTGTTAGGGAAGGATGAGAAAGAAAAGAGAGCGACACATAGAAACATAGGATGGAATAGAGGAGAGTAGAAGGATGAGAGAGCGATGGAAAGGGAGTATGTGCCACACCAGCTGTCCAGGCCTCCTCTGCCAGACTTCCCAGAAGGCCATTGGAGTCGTGACTAAAAGAATGCTGCTGCATCCACAGGCCTTATTTATACCTGCCAGATGGGGGTGTGGGGGGGGGGGGCGTAAGAGAGAGAAAGAGGAAAAAGAGATCAAACAAGGACTGAAGGTCAAACCTGGTTTGCTTTTTTGGCAGGTTAAACTACTGCTTGCTGCTTGCCATGTTGCAGATTCCCTGGTCACCTCAGCACCCGTCTCTGTCTCTCTGTCTCTCTCTATCTGTCTCTCTCTCAATTGATATGTGAATCGGTTCTGTGATGGAAAATGAAGTCCTCATTGGACAGGTTATTGTGAAGGAGTGATTTTTGTTCATATTGTTAAAAAGATGTCAAGTCTGTGTTTTGTTAAATTTTTTGTTAAATAAAGACTTGTTTTAAAATTCAATTTTCTCTCTCTCGCTCTCTTTCTCTCTCTCTCACACACACACACACACACACACACATTCTCATTTTAGTTCAACGATATGAAGGATTTTATTGGTGTTTTTCAAAATTCTAAAGCTGACATCAACATCAAGTGTTTTCCCACCCTTTTTTTTGTCAATTTGTGTTACAATCTGTACCTTTGCTTACTATATTTTCCTTCCTTCCTCCCTTCCTTTTTTTCTCTACTCTTTCCATCCTCCCATCCTTCCTTCCCTTTTTCCCTCTTTCCATTCTCCCTTTCTTGCGTTCTCTCCAGAGGGCCAGCTGAGGCATATAAAGACAGGAGAGGCCTTTGTGTTTAATGCCCGTGAGGATCTCCATCGTTGGAACCAGAAACGCTATGAAGCCCTTGGAGAGGTATGACTCCACCTGGTGTATCATTTCTAATTGATCAACAAATTGAGAAATTGTGTGTAAAGATGTAACCATAATCATTAGTATAATAGAAAAACAAATATGACATGAGAGAAGAACTTTTCCCCATTTGATATAGTTACCAACAAGATGAGATGCATGACTGCAGTGAAGCTCTCCCATGAGGCCTTCATTCATGCTGCGTTTCTCTTCAGACTAATTATCCAGCCTCATCTCCTCAGTGGTAGAAGTTACAGCAGTTTCCATCGGTAGACGTTACAGCAGTTTCCCATCAACCATGAATAGACATGTCTTGATGGTGTCACTGATAGGACTGTATTGGTGACAGTTAGGGTTAGCTGTCTGCTATTTCAACCAAGGAGGGGATCAGAGGGGGAACAATCTCAGGCTCTGGGGATGACGGGCAATATTTCAGGGGTTCCGGTGTAGCTGCTGGCTGCTTGCTTCTTGTTTCCAATGAAGACCTCCTCCTCCATGCGCCCGTCATTGTTTACAGTCGGGTTAGCGACTTGAGACGCCAGAATGGAGATGGGAGTTGAGAGACGACGTCGACGACCAGATTGTTTCACAAGTAGTCGACACGAGTCGAGCGTTTCTCCACACAGTACACAAACGTCGATACTTTTAGGTTGGTGTTTAAGGTCCAGATGACATTTTGGCCAATGTGTTCCGCCTCTTTTGCTCCCCACATGGACTGTTACCAGCATGTAACCAAAGCATGTTCCTGTAGAAATCACCACCTACCCAAACGTGATGGGTTAATACGATGCCTATTACAACAGAAATGGAAACCAGAAGGCTTCCAATACCAAAATATTTTCCCGTGCCTACAGATTATAGGGGGAATGATCCAACTGAAGGGCAACGTTACAAGAAATAAGTTATATGGAGGGCCTGTTACATTTAGGTATTGTTCTTGGCCTTGATCATTTAGAACTGCTCTAATCCTTCTACATTTAACCTGCATCCCCCTGTTGCCAGTCCCTTGTCAGCCTCTCAATAACAACACCACAAATACGGTCGCACTCAACGACACAGACAAAAGCATAACTCGGTTGTAATTACAGGTGGCATGGTGGCACAGTGGTTAGTGCAGTCGCCTCACAGCAGGAAGGTCATGGGTTCGAGTCCCGGGGTAGTACAACCTTGGTTGGTCATCATGGGTCATCATGTGGAGTTTGAATGTTCTCCCTGTGTTTGTGTGGGTTTCCTCCGGGTGCTCTGGTTTCCTCCCACAGTCCAAAGATGTGTAGGTCAGGTGAATTGGCCGTACTAAATTGTCCCTAGGTATGAATGTGTGTGTGTGTGTGTGTGTGTGTGTGGGGGGGGGGGGGCCCTGTGATGGTCTGGCAGCCTGTCCAGGGTGTCTCCCCACCTGCCGCCCAATGACTGCTGGGATAGGCTCCAGCGACCCTGAGAGCAGGATAAGCGGTTCAGATAATGGATGGATGGTTATAATTGCTTATATCCCCCATTTCTACTGTTGTCTCTGTCCAGAGTTATTTTCTGAATAGCAAAAGATGGCATACCGAAGAAAAAAAAAAGTCGACATACAAGCAAAGTTGAATGAATCCCATAAATCTATAGTCCTGAAATTCCAGAATTTTTTTTCTTATTATTTTTGGATTTTTTTCCTCCTTTTTCTCCCAATTGTACTCGGCCAATTAGCCCACTCTTCCAAGCCGTCCCAGTCGCTGCTCCACCCCCTCCGCTGATCCGGGGGGGGGCTGCAGACTACCACATGCCTCCTCCGATACATGTGGAGTCGCCAGCCGCTTCTTTTCACCTGACAGTGAGGAGTTTCTCCAGGAGGACGTAGTGCATGGGAGGATCACACTATTCCTGCCAGTTCCCCCTCCCCCTGAACAGGCGCCCCGACTGACCAGAGGAGGTGCTACTGCAGCGACCAGGATACACACCCACATCTGGCTTCCCACCTGCAGACACGGCCAATTGTGTCTATAGGGACGCCTGACCAAGCCGGAGGTAACACAGGAATTTGAACCATCGATCCCCATGTTGATAGGCAACAGAATAGACCGCCATGCCACCTTGACGCCCCCTCCAAAATTTAAATGCTGATAACATTATGCCTTCACAGCACTGGCAGTACTTCTGGTCAGTTTAGAATATTCATCAAAGTTTTGTTTAAATATTCTTACTTGTGCCAAGTGCACTTGTTACATCGACCTGGTTTTTATTTAGTTTCTATTTGTCCGTTTCAGTAACAGCGTGTCCTGTATCCAAGTTGCCTTTAGATTAATGAGTAAGACACACTCGAAGAGACTTCACAGGTAATTTTAAAAGGTCAGTGGTGCTCTGAGACAGCCATACTGCAGAACGGCTTATCTGGGATTAAATCTAAAAAAATTTGTACTGTAAACCCAACTAAACCCTGAAAAGTTCTTCCCCCGCCAGCCGAATTTCCTACTTCCCCTCTCGTTGCTGCATGATGGGCAAACCGCCTCCCCATCCCGTCCTGTAAATGTCACTCCCCATTCAACCCTATAGTTCTACAGCCTGCAACACGCATAATGATAATGAGCAAATGTTCTTTGTTTTTTGTTTTCTTTACTTTTAATTTTATATATATTTTTTAAATTATTTGTATCCCCGCTATTTTGCTTTTAATTGTTGTGCTCATTCTTTGAAGTTCAAAGCAAAGCAACGCACCCATTTGTGGGATTACCTGTGTGTTCTTATTTATTTCTAATGCAGGTGTTGCTCCTTTGAGAACCAAACTTCTGTGAAGCCCCCCCCCCCCCTTTCTTCTTCTGCCTGCTTAGCCACAATCTGTCAACATCTAAAACGGCCGTTGAAACAAACATTTGGTCGAGGGCGAATTGAGGCCGCAGTGAAACAGACAGACATTTAAACCGGCTGAACTCAGGCGGGGGTGGGAGGGCTGTTAAACATTTGGAGGAATGAGCTAATCATCAAGGAGGATGTATGCTAATTTTATTCATTCTGTAGTTTAAAAAAAAGACAGAAGCGTCTTCTTTAGAGGAGGAAAAAAAAAGAGAGAAAATGGTGTCAATCAGAGGTTTGATATGAGCCGGTATGATGAGAGGAGATTTGAGTCATGCTTCGGGAGATTAACTGGCTGGGTATAAAGGAGCTCTACCTGGATAAGCAGTATTATCTGTCTGTTGTTTTTGGGCAATAGATGATTCAAGAAAATTAATACTGTTCCGTTCTCATACATACATGCAAATACAAAAGCATTTTCTCAGTTGGTAGGAAAAGCGCACGATTATAAATAGATGCAGCCACTGAACAGAGTATCTTTGGTAGTAAAAGTAGGTTATGGTGCTTAGTCAGCCTCTTTTTGTGTTTGTTAGTGAATGTGTGTGTGTGTATGTGTGTGTGTGTCCAGTGTATGCATGACACATATGTATGTACACGCTTGAACGAGTTTCTCTTGTTTTCTTTTACCACTCTTCTGAGCCATCCCGGTTGCTGCTCCATCCCCTCTGCCGATCTGGGGAGGGCTGCAGACTACCACATGCCTCCTCCGATACATGTGGAGTCGCCAGCCGCTTCATTTCACCTGACAGTGAGGAGTTTCACCAGGGGGACGTAGCGCATGGGAGGATCACGCAATTCCGCCCAGTTCTCCCTCCCCCCCGAACAGGCGCCCCGACCCACCAGACGAGGATCTAGTGCAGCGACCAGGACACATACCCACATCCGACTTCCCACCTGCAGACATGGCCAATTGTGTTTGTAGGGATGCCCGAGCTGGAGGTAACACAGGGGTTTGAACCGGCGATCCCCGTGTTGGTAAGCAATGGAATAGACCACCACGCTACCCAGATGCGCTTTCTCTTGTTTTCTTGGGGTGTTAATTCACTTTCATTCCCTTGACTTTGTCAGCTGGATCTCACTGGAGAAGCGCATCACCCCCTACCCCCACCCCTCCTCCCCAAAACAGCATTTCAAGCGGCCCAGATGCAGGTGGAGGACTTTTAGACTGGGGTTAAGGGAGGGGGTTGAGGGGTGAATGTAGATTAGGACCCTCCCCTTGCTGAGGGTCCAGTTGTAAGGACAAAACCATTTCACACCCCACCTATGCCATCCGTCAACCAACCACCTGAGAAAGGCCTCACCTTTCCACAGTCGAGCCTTGTTACATGGGAGAGAAAGAGCAAGGACAAGAGGAGTCCTCTCTGTCGGCCCATGGCACTGTGATTGACATGGCACCATCAGTGCCCTCTAATGTGCTGTAGCTCTCCTTCCCCCTGTCATTTCTTCCTCTTTGATAGCTCTGTGTTCAGTACAGAGGACTTTGTGTGTGTGTGTGTGTGTGTGTGTGTGTGTGTGTGTGTGTGTGTGTGTGTGTGTGTGTGTGTGTGTGTGTGTGTGTGTGTGTGTGTGTGTGTGTGTGTGTAGATGGCGGCTGTATTGTCAGAAACATCACAGCACCAGATGTCCAATTTGCACTTCAGCCTCGTCTGAATGCAGGGATGGATAGAAGGAGGGAGGATGAGGAGGTTGGTGTTATTGGCTCCAAGCAAAAGAGAGAGAAAGATAGAAAGAATTCAGTTTGGAAGCAAGGGCAGCTCTTCCAGGGAAATTCCATCTCTGAATCATTTTTTCACCCCTCTTGCAGTTTATCAGTTTATTTTCCATATATTTATGGCCTTAACATACAGAGATTTGCCAAGGCTCTTTACGAAGGGCTAGCTACCTCTGTCTGCTATATTAGGGGATGATGTGTGTGATGCTCACATCTGCGTAGAAGAAGCCAAACGTTTCAAACCTATACTTAACCGTGATAATGCACATGTTGTAAAGTACTTTCAGCAAATAGTCACACTGAAACACAGAAACTTATTTCAATTGTTAATTCAGTTCAAAACTGATTTAATTAGGCTATTGGAGGCTATTGATTTTTTCAATTAATAACTTTTCAAGACCTTTGAAGTTAAACAACTTGATTGTAAAAACATCTGAGATCATTTTAACCAATTGGGACATGCTAGTCAGCATATATTCCCATAGATTACAAATTATGAGTACAAACTTTCTCTAGAAGGAACTATGAGTCTAAAGAACTCTCCCTTGCAATTGAATAATTACTTGATTAATTAATTTATTTTTGTATTGAGGAAGAGATCAGGGCGTTGATTGGTTGTATAATTATAAAAAGACATAGATCTTCCGCTTCTGCTATGGGAAGATGGCAGCGCAAATTCCCCTTTACAGCGGTTTCACCCAGTACTGTTGTGGGTAGATGGTGGCATGAACTTACGTTCACGGTGGCCTCACCTAGTTTCATTGTCCACGTCTGCATCTAAGTTTGTGTTTTTGTTTGAGGGCTGGGAGAGCTGGCACTGGATTGGCTGGGGGAGCTTGGTCTGCTGCGTCCTGTGGGCTCAGGGACCATGGCCCTGCCTGGAGCTGCACCCGAGGAGGAAACACTGAGGGTGGTCTGACAGGACGCGGAAGCGGGGCTGGCTAAGCTAACTGCTAGCCTATACAGACCGGCAGTTCTGATAACACTGAGGGTGGCTTGGCGCCGACCTTGCCTAGCATTGACTGTATTTTTGATGTCGTCGTATGGAGTGCGGGGAGGTGTGTCAAAGGTGTCTGGCTGGGAGAGCTGGTGTTGGATTGGCTGGAGGAGCCTGATCTCCAGCATCCGGTGGACCCAGGGACCACCGCCCTGCCTGTAGCTGCGTCTGAGGAGGAAACACCGAGGATGGTTTGACAGGACACGGAAGCGGGGCAGGCTAAGCTAACTGCTAGCCCATGCAGACCAGCAGTTCCGACAGTCATGCTGGTGTTGGCTGTCTTGGACAGTGATTTTTTTTTGTTTTGTTTAGTTTTGGATATGTTGGATATATGTGTTTTTGTAGTTGTTTTTTTTAGCAGTTTGGATATGTGTTGTAGTTTGGATATCGTCACCTTCTTAAAATAATGGCCTAAGTCATATTTTCAAGTTTTTAAAAAAACAGAATAAACTGAAACTGAAACAAAATTTGTCAGTTTATTCTGTTTTTTGAAAAACTTGAAAATATGACTTGGCCATTATTTTAAGAAGGTGACAATATGATTTTGTCTTTGTGTTGCACAGCTGTAGGCTGGGGGAAACAATATTTTGTTTCATTTCATGTGCGCAGTTGCATGGAATTAGATGACACATAAATGTTCCTGATTCCAGATCTGGAGAAAGGTAAATCAGTTTCTGAAGGAGTATGAGTATGGACATCTCTTTACTTTTTCCAAGATAGAAAGAGTAAGGAGCTGTCCAGAATACTGCTGTAGCTGGTTGTTAGACTAAACCGAGCCTTTAAGCGTGAAGGACATTGCTCAGGGAGGCAACCCACAACCCAAAGACCACTGACGTAACCACATAGTTTTGTAGTCTTGATGGGAGTTCTTGTCAGAATTAGTTAAGCACTTCTCTGATCTGAACTGTATAAAGGAGTGGCCAAAGTAAAGCCACTCCTGAGAAAAGTGCATATGACTTTGCAGCGAAAGTTTTCAGACGGGCAAATGCAAGTGTCTGAGATCATGAGGCAAAGGATTCTGTGATCTGATGAAATGAAGCCAAAATGCAAAACGCTGTCTGGCACAAAATCAGACACAACTCATCACCTGTGTAACACCCTTCATACTGTGAGCTATGGGGGTAGGTAGCAGCATGGTGGTGTTTTTCAGTTGCAGGAACTAAGAGTTTAGAAAATAGTGGTAACAGTTAACGGAGTCAAACACAGGTGAAATCTTGAGCGGAATGTGCATTTGAGACCCAAAGAATAGGGGCTCAGATTTCCGGCTGCAAAATTACAAAGTGCAGAATATGTCCATAGGGTTGAAGGTCTTTTGGAGGTAGTACTTGACCATTGCACACATCTGTGTTATTTTACATAGTGAACGCATGTGCTATATGGAAGTTCAATGTCACTTGCAAGGTTTTGACTATTTCAAAGATTCAGTAGGCTACAAATGTATTGATAGGAGATGCATCAGTTTGAAAAAAAAATAAAAATAATGCATATACTAATAAATATTATAAATATATATTATATTTATATTTATATATTTACATCATCTTTGCTATATTCATCGTGGAGTTGTATGTTTGTATTTTCTTAAAGGCAGGCTTGTTAATATATCGCCCAATATATGCGTGAACCCACAAATCAGCTGCATTCCCGCTGAAAAATATGTTTTGGAGGGAATTTATTTTCCTATAGACAGTGTGATCTTGCTTCGAGCACCACTGTTTCACTATGGACCGCAAAGTAGCATTCACAATCGCCACTATCCATGCGCGGAGACAACGCTGCTGGAGTTGAATTTTTTTGGGGGCAGGGGGATTTTCCCCCTCTGTCTCTCCAGATGTACCTGGCCAATCACCCTGCTCTCTGAGCCATCCCGGTCACTGCCCCACCCCCTCTGCCGAGCCAGGGAGGGTTGCAGACTACCACATGCTTCCTTCGATACATGTGGAGTCACCAGCTCCTTCTTTTCACCTGACAGTGAGGAGTTTCGCCAGGGGGACATAGCGCCACCTCATGCCAACCCCCCCCCCTTTTTCTCCCCAATTGTATCTGGCCAATTATTCCACTCTTCTGAGCCGTCCTGGTCATTACTCCACCCCATCTGCCGATCCGGGGAGAGCTATAAATTACCACATGCTTCCTCCAATACATGTGGAGTCGCCAGCCGCTTCTTTGCACTCGACAGTGAGGAGTTTCGCCAGGGGGACGTAGCACGTGGGAGGATCACTCTATTCCCCCCAGTCCCCGAACATGCGCCCTGACTGACCTGAGGAAGTGCTAGTGCAGCAACCAGGACACATACCCACATCTGACTTCCCACCCGCAGCCACGGCAAATTGTGTCTGAAGGGACGCCGACCAAGCGGGAGGTAACACAGGGATTCGAACCGGCGATCCCCATGTTGGTAGGCAATGGAATAGACCGCTATGCTACCCGGATGCCCCCAGAGGTGATTTTCATATGAACAGTGTAATTTTAGCTTTGTAGCATATATGTTTTTTTTATTTGACAGGTTCTACAAGCAAGTCAGTTCATTCAGCAGCTTGTTTCGGAGTCATTAGGTTCTGTAAATGCATTGTGGTCACAATACAACAATGTGTTTACATTAAAAAGAAAATGTATTTTTGAATACTTTAGTATTTTTAAAAGCAAGTATTCCAATACTCAGATAAAAAAAATTGACTGAACAACTTCCACTTGTATTGGAGTAATATTTGACCAGGAGTATCTATACTTTGACTCAAGTAATGGAGTTATGTACTTTGTCCACCTCTGAGTGCAAGTACAAGTGTCTACTACTACTACTACTACTACTACTACTTTCGGCTGCTCCCGTTAGGGGTCGCCACAGCGGATCATCCGTTTCCATTTCTTGTACAAGTACAAGTGTGCAAATGAGTAAAGTGTCTGTTGAAAGTGACCAAGGCAAAAGGGTAAAAGTGGCAGTAGTATTACAAATGTAATCGTTATTGTTGATTTGTGTTGATGACCTGGGGGAAGAAACTCCTCCTGAGTCTCTCGGTGTTGGCCTCGTGGCTGTGGAGGCATCCGCTTGACTGCAGCAGCTGAAACAGTCTGTTATTAGGGTGATGGGGATCCATAATAATTCTTTGAGCCGGTCAGAAACTCAAGGACCCAGTTGCACAGGCAGGTGATCAGGTCAAGTTCCCTGCACTGGGTGGCCAGTCTGGGGGGGGGGGGGGGGCACTATGGTATTGAAGGCTAAACTATAGTCAGTGAACAGCATTCTAGCATCATGCTGACTGGATGCTGAGTGGCCATTTGGATTGCCTCTGTATGTGTAACCGGGAATGGAAACTCATAATCTCAGAAGATCCCATTGACTTTCATTTCTCTGACTTGTGCAGCAGTTTCTTTTCTTTTTTTTTTCATATTGTATATTACTGTAGAGCCTATTTGTTGGGGTTTTATGCTGTTGTTTTTGTGTGTAGCCTAGTCTGTTTCTGGTGACGTAATTGTTGTAAGTTGTAGCCCGGACCAAAATATATGTGCCCCCTATGAATGATGGAATGACATTTTCCTTTGTTGGAGGTCTTCTTTTCTGCACTGCTGTTTGTTAATACAGTTCAGGCTATCACTGTGCAGCCCGGTCACCTCAGCCTGTTTAGATGTCACTTGTGGTGTAATTCCTGTGATACAGTGATGAATCTCTGATAGAAGACAAGCACAGGGCCTGGCCCAGATGGAGCTCTATTAAGCTGTTAATAAATGAGGATTCTTCTCTGCTCTGCCTGCATCTGTGGAATGGCAGACACACACAAATCTGTGCATGCACAGGCATACTCAGAATATTATAATGAAGTAAAGCTAGCCAGATGGCTGAATTAGAGAGCTTTCTCTCTCTCTCTCTCTCTCTCTCTCTCTCTCTCTCTCTCTCTCGTTATCACTGTCATTCCATGTTTATCTGTCTACTCCTTGCTCTTGGTTCATTATATTATGCAGCCAGAGGGTTGCACGAGCTGAAGTGCTGAATGGAAAGATATGTGCGTGCCTCTAACCTGTGCCTCCTTGTGCGGGAGGTGGCCAGCCATTGCGGAACTCTGCACACACCAGCCGTGCGCTATTTTGTCGGGAAGTTAATCGGATCGCTCCAAAGAGTGACGATAAATGACAGCTGTCTATCCCGATTCACCAACTGCCATCAACTTCTCCGCTCCTAAAACAGTTTAACACCACCGAGAGCACGGAAGAGGAGATAGAACCAGAGAGAAAGGTCAGACGCAGTGGTTTATTAAGCGGTTAGAAGAAAGTGGAAGGGACAGCGATGGAAGTCAGAGCAGTTGTCCCAAGGTAGGGAGCAGACAGAGAGATAAAAGAGAGCAAAATGGGAAAAATTAGCGCTTTAGTTTTTAGCTCTGCTGCTACTGTGGGCACAAACCGTGATGTACAGTTGGGGGCGTCCGAGTAGCATAGAGGTCTGTCCCGTTGCCTACCAACATGGGGATCACTGGTTTGAATCCCCGTGTTACCTCTGGCTTGGTCAGGCGTCCCTACAGACACATTTGGCCGTGCCTGTGGGTGGGAAGCCAGATGTGGGTATGTGTCCTGGTCGCTGCACTAGCGCCTCCTCTGGTTGGTCGAGGCACCTGTTCAGGGGGGAGGGGGAACTGGGGGGGGGGTAGCGTGATCCTCCCATGTGGGAAGATCACGTCCTCCTGGCAAAACTCCTCACTGTCAGGTGAAAAGAAGCGGCTGGTGACTCCACATGCATCAGAGGAGGCATGTGGTAGTCTGCAGCCCTCCCCGGATCGGCAGAGGAGATGGAGTAGCGACCGGGATGGCGTGGAAGAGTGGGGTAATCGGCCAAGTACAATTTGGGAGAAAAAGGGGGTGGGGGTGGGAACTGTAATGTACAGTACTTGGCTGGTGAATAAGATCTCTGCTGGTTTTGTAACTGACACCTGAGGAGGTCATTAGATTGCTATTAGGGACATGTATTGCGGAGAGCTGCGGCTCGGAGACCGACTGAGGGAGGAAGAGGGGGAAGAGAGAGAGAGAGAGAGAGGATGAACTGCTTGGATTATAAACAGGATTTCTGTCTGTCTCAGAAAACACTCTCCTTCTTTCTCTCGTTCTCTGAGCACATCCCCTCTGGAGAACCCACTCCTCTCCCCAGACAGTAGAATGACAGACCGCATGGGAATCACAGTACACACACACACACTCTCTCTCTCTCTCTCTCTCTCTCTCTCTCTCTCTCTCTCTCTCTCTCTCTCTCTCTCTCTCTCTCTCTCTCTCTCTCTCTCTCTCTCTCTCTCTCTCTCTCTCTCTCTCTCTCTCTCTCTCTCTTTCTCCCTAGCTTTGTTTTCAACCCAACAGACTGACAGATCACAAACTCAAAACAATAGGCCCTATTTTAATATCACTATCTTTTGGTACACGTGGCAGACTTAAAATAAACAACCCTTTAGTGCCTTGTACATTCTCTCTCTCTCTCTCTCTCTCTCTCTCTCTCTCTCTCTCTCGCTGTCTCTCTTTCTCTCATTTTCTCCTTTTCTCTCTCTCTCTCTCTCTCTCTCTCTCTCTCTCTCTCTCTCTCTCTCTCTCTCTCTCTCTCTCTCTCTCTCTCTCGAGCTCACAACTATTCTTTGCTGTTGCCTCTCTTTTGCTGCATTGTTCAGGGATTTTCATTTTTCCCCGTCTTTCCATTCTTTCTGTCCTCCATTCTTCAGAGAATAGAGACTGCTGTCCTGGGTGCACTCAGTGATGCAGCATGGAGCAGCTCTTTTAGTTCATTATATAAACAGCTTTGGTGCCTTCACTTGCTCTGTGACTTGTGTGGGTAAGTGGCTTTTGGAGAAGGCTCTGGACCACAGAGACAAGAGGTCTGTGTGTGTGTGTGTGTGTGTGTGTGTGTGTGTGTGTGTGTGTGTGTGTGTGTGTGTGTGTGTGTGTGTGTGTGTGTGTGTGTGTGTGAGTCAGCGCGTCCCGTGTGTGCACACACTCAGCCCTACAGCCCGAGCTGGTTTGACAAAGAAACTTGAGGTCGCGTTGCTGTCGCCAGTCTCCTTTTGAAGGCTGTTTCGGATCGTAAGCGGCTCTCACGCCGCTTAACATCCATCTGCCGATTTTGTTCCCCCCCCCCTTTTTCTCCCCAATTGTATCTGGCCAATTACCGCACTCTTCCCAGCCGTCCCCGGTCACTGCTCCACCCCCTCTGCTGACCCGGGGAGGGCTGCAGACTACCACATGCCTCCTTCGATACATGTGGCGTCACCAGCTGCTTCTTTTCACCTGACAGTGAGGTGTTTCGCCAGGGTGACATAGCATGTGGGAGGATAACGCTGTTCCCCCCAGTCCCCCCCTTCCAAACAGGTGCCCTGACCGACCACAGGAGGCGCTAATGCAGCGACCAGGACACATACCAACATCCGGCTTCCCACCTGCAGACACGGCCAATTTTCTCTGTATGGACGCCCAACCAAGCCGGAGGTAACATAGGGATTCGAACCGGCGATCGCTGTGTTGGTAGGCAACGGAATAGACCGCTACGCTACCCGGATGTCCCCGATTGTCTCTTTTACAGTACAGTGTATCCTGTACCCCATTGTACCACCTAATCCTTCTGTGATCCATGCTCTTTTCTGACCCTTTCCTCTTCCTCCATTGCACCTCCAGACACCTCCCACTTTCCCCTCGCTCAACTTCTCTGGCGCTCCCCGCTACTATCTGAATGGATTTCTCTCTCTTTCTCCTCCCCTCTCCTTTTGTTAGGGTGAAGGATCATCTCTTTATTGCCTTGGGAGAGGACAGTCAAACAAGACACGAGTGTCGTAATCGAGAGAGAGAACACACACGCACACACACACAAGTATTTACACTTTACACCGAAACGAACATGCATACTCACTCACACAGCAACATGCACACACTCGCATGAGTATATGGACACACGGATATGCGCACACAGTCACGAAGTGGGAGGTCTGTTTGTCTGTTTGTCTTTGTCGCAGGAAGTTTGGAGAGAGAAAAAAAAGAAAAGGATATTGACTTGCATTCACAGTGGTCTTCATTATGACCTTGCCCTAGTTTGTGTGTTTGTGTGTGTGTGAGAGAGTGAGAGAGAGAGAGACAGAGAGAGAGATCGAGTGAGGGTGAGACTGGGGATTGCTTTGGGGATGACCAGAAGGGAACATAGGGCCTATCCAGTTAAAGGTCCCTGTTCAAGGGCACATACTCCATTCTCTGTTCTCCATACCCCCCCCCCCCCATCCCTCTCTTCATCTGTCCTTTCTTCTTTTCTCAGCTGTTCACTGTAGTGGGAGCTGGCACGAGACACTGGCTCTCGGGGATTACCTCTCCGTCTCTGCCCCGCGTCTCCCCCTTCATTTCCTTCCTCTGTCTTCCCACTGAGCTCTCCTCTTAAGTCCCTTCCTTCCTCCCTGATCCCCTTCTTCTTGCTTCATCGCCACAATGCTTCCTCTACACAAACAAACCACAGACACGGCGGTGACCTGGTCCTCTGGTGGATGCAGTTCCAACACTCCCAGAGCCGCTCTAGCAGTCATTTCTTGACAACTCTCTGTGTTGTCTAAGAATAAAACAGCCGTCCGTTTGTCCTGGAAAACCCGTTTATCCCTTTTTTTTCTACTCGTCTTTACTCAGTTGGGTTCTTCTCTCCCTGGTAGAAACAGAAACGACATGGCCCAGCAACTTAACATATTTAAAACGAGGACTACAAATGCCTTGTCAGTTATCCAGAAATGTGCCCCCCCCCCAATGTATCTGGGTAGTCCAGAGCTCTTCATCACTCATGTCCAATCTGATACCGTAGCATCCCCAAATCTGTAAAAGCAAGATACATTCAGTGAAGACATTTCAAATAATGTCCATGTTACTTATCCTTTAGACTACACCTTTTGTCTGTTACCCTGAATTGTCGTTGTGTGATTCAGTATGAGATGAGAAAGACATGCTAAACTTATTTCTAATCCCGTGCAACCTATTGTTTTTGATTCTTGAAGGGCCTCTCTCTCTCTCTCTCTCTCTCTCTCTCTCTCTCAATCCACACAGAATGATTATTTGGTGAATTTTCTGTCCGTGCTTCTCTTATCATCCGATCCTCACAATGCAGGCACTTAACACTGCTTCCTGCAGGCATTTCATTAAAGCACTAATAACACATTGGTAATTAGGTGACAAAGAGGATTTTCTTATTGCACTGATCAGCTGCCTAGATGCAGTCTACTGAGGCCCACACAGAAGGAGGCTTGCAGTGTTGGCATGAGTATCTGTGATTTTGAGTTTGTGCATTTGCTAAGTGCCTCATTTTGAGTGTGTGTACTCTTGACTCCACGCCCATCCTATTCTCTCTAAAGAAGAACAGTTTGTTTTTTTTGGACCCCCCCCCCTTTTCTCCCCAGTTGTATCTGGCCAATTACCCCACTCTTCTGAGCTGTCCCGATAGCTGCTCCACCCCCTCTGCCGATCCGGGGAGGGCTGCGGACTACCACATGCCTCCTTCGATACATGTGGCATCGCCAGCCGCTTCTTTTCACCTGACAGTTTTGCCAGGGGGACGTAGCGTGTGGGAAGATCACACTATTCCCCCCAGTTCCCTCCTTCCCCCTGAACAGGCGCCCCGACCGACCAGAGGAGGCGCTAGTGCAGTGATCAGGACACATACCCACAACCGGCTTCCCACCCGCAGACACGGCCAATTGTGTCTATAGGGATGCCCGATCAAGCCAGAGGTAACACGGGGATTCGAACCGGCGATCCCTGTGTTGGTAGGCAACGGAATAGACCACCATGCCACCCGGACTCCAAGAAAAACAGTTGTATTGTTTTACCCACCTCATCAGCAGAGGTGATGTCTGTCTGAGCATTGTGGCTCCTGCTACTTTATTTTTCAACTGTGACATCTCCCAGCTCCATTAGACCCCGTCATTGTAGAGATGGACTTCCTCTGACTCACTTTCAGATATACCGTAAATGAAAATATACAGAGGACATGGCCTACATACTATTTTCGACATTATATACTGATTTGCTAGCCTGTGTATCTAATGACACATTTGCCATAGCTTACTTACTGCTCCTTTCCCCTTTGCCCTCAGCATCCAGCTCCCCCACCCCTCTTTTTCCTTATTCTATATCAGATGGTTCTTGAGCCACCTGAGGCACTGAACAAATAGCACAGTGCAAATGAAATTTCCTGTGAGGTTTATTGATGTCATTAAACAGTAGCATACTGAGGCCCAGAATCATTTTAGTCTTCATCAGACTGGCTGACATTTTAGTGAATTAGTTGATGTTGGAGGAGGGTGGGGTGTCTGCATCCTGGCTCCTGTAGCTCTTTACCCATTCACAAGGTCAAATGGTGGAATCTGTCATCTCGTTTAGTCTGTCTGCCAGGGTGTGGTTGGCTTTCTTAAGGCTAATATGTATGTAATACCTAATAATGTCATTCTCTCATGAGATTTTTTAGCAGTATATCAGCTTAGCATTGAGTTTTCATTTAGGCATAAAACATCAAGCCAGTATTGTGATTATTGTTTGTATTCCTACTTGAGTTTAAGGCATTGTTTTTAGAGACAATTTTCTGGCAATGAGATATTGACATAGAATACTCATACTCTGTCCATACAGATATGATATGAATGCTTTGGGTCCTATTTTGAAATCATATTGCTTTACATACAGTGAAGTCATAGTTTTGCTAGCTGCAGATGGATAGCTAACATCCACTGCAAAACACAATGTAAATTATGTATGAACAAAACTCTTATATTTTGGTTAAGATACATGTTTCTCATAGTATTATATATATATATATATATATATATATATGAAGCCCCCCCCCCTTCAGGTTAGATGGAGAGGTTCTTCTTGAATTTTAGAGCAGGATTGTGAAAGTTTTGTCAAAATTCACAAGGTGGCGGGGGCATCTGGGTAGCGTAGCGGTCTATTCCGTTGCCTACCAACACGGGGATTGGTGGTTCGAATCCCTGTGTTACCTCCGGCTTGGCTGGGCATCCCTACAGACACATTTTGCCGTGTCTGCGGGCGGGTGGGTGTCCTGGTCACTGCACTAGCACCTCCTCTGGTCAGTCGGGGCACCTGTTCAGGAGGGTGGGGGTGGGACTGGGGGGAATAGTGTGATCCTCCCATGTGCTACATCCCCCTGGTGAAACTCCTCACTGTCAGGTGAAAAGAAGCGGCTGGCGACTCCACATGTATCGGAGGAGGCGTGTGGTAGTCTACAGCCCTCCCTGGATCGGTAGAGGGGGTGGAGCAGTGACTGGGACAGCTCGGAAGATTGGGGTATTTGGCTGGATACAATTGGGTAGAAAAATGAGCAAAAACATTTTTTTTTTAAATCAGAAGGTGGGACAGTTCACTTACGAATATATAGTAATTTTTTCAATTGTAATTTAGTAATTAGTAAAATAGTAAAATTAGTAAAATACTGATTTAGTAATTTTTTTCAATAATAAATGTACATTTTCTTTTATCTAAATTGTGAAATTGTGTAGTAAACATGTTTGTCTTTACTCACTGAAGTTCTGTATTTTGTGATGAAATTTGATAGTGTGAATACGTAGAGGACCACATGCCAACAAAGCATCCAGAATATAGGTCCCTTGTGCTTATCTCCATTCATTTTTTTCATCAAATTATCAAATAGTGCGATGTCATTTGCAGACATTTCAGATATGAACTGCTGCGCTACTGTGTCTGATGTGAGTCCTCTTAAAATTCACAACCCGATTCCTGTGGTCACTTTGCAAAAGCCTTTTTATGTGAGGATGGTCTGTCTTTGACTGGGGAGCATGACCAGGAATTGGACACACTATGTTGCCGCGGCGCCACCGCTTGCCCGTGGTTTCCTGTTTTGGTAAAGGGCAGGCTAAAGCTAACCAACACCGGAGTTCAGAGAGGAGCCCCGGCCGAGTGTGGCGCTCAGCTGTCTCTGCGGCTCGTCCCCCCAGACACGTTGTCACATGTCTTATGCAGAACACACACTCAGCCGGGGCACACGATGGGTAGAAACCACATCAGAGCGCTAATACCGCTAACGCAGCTTGATGCTAGGTGGTCACTGTGTGCCATTCGTGTCTCTGTCGTCCTGCTTTTAATCCTCTCTCTCTTTTTCTCGTTCTCCCTCTTGTCGTCTCGAAATCAAAAACACTTGCACAAAGCGTGTTTCGATGTTTTCAGCTTAGTGGCACAAAGGCAAGAAGAGAGGGGAAAGGGAAGAGAGAGAGAGAAAAAAGAAAAGAAGAAGAAATTTGTTGATGTCACTGAACCATGAAAGGGTTGGCCTGGGGTTGGAATGACTCTGTGTACAAGGTTCTTTAGTGCTGTGGCTGCGGGGATAAACATAACTCACATCAGCCCCTCCGCTTGTACAGGAGATTTCCTTTGCTGGCAGTTACAACCCCGATACTCTCACTGCACTGTAATTCTCACACACGCACACACGCGCACACATGCATGCGTGCAGCTCATACAATACAATCCAGACCCCTCCAATTAGCTAAACACATGCACACACACACACACACACACACACACACACACACACACACACACACACACATACCTAAGGACAAAAGGGGCATTCCGTACAGTGTTTTCAATTCTGTGTGCAGCCATGATGATATTTTCAATGTGTTGTTCATGAACGCACACACACATTGTAAGAAAGAGTGTAGTTGGATTGCACTCATGAATTTGTAAAAAGAGCAATACAAATTTATTCATTGTATTAGACCGCACTATCAGTGTAATGTAATGTGTGTGTGTGTGTGTGTTTATGTGTGTCCTGTTTCTTTTTCCTCCCCCTGTCCAGATCATCACTCAGTGTGTTTATGAGCTGCTGGAGAAAAAGTGCAACATGACTAAAGAAATCTTGCCAGTAAGTACCCAAAGTGAAAAGAGGCATTTTTCCCTGTTTTTTGATTTATGCCCTTGAGGATTAAAGTGGGTATTAAATATGAAAATTGACGTAAATGCTTGAGCGCCAGAGTGTGATTATGTTATTGAGGGTCCTGTTAGGAGAAGAAAAAAAATACAAAAAGAGGGGATTGGGAGGAACCGGCTTTTTTTTCAGCTCTCCATTTTTTTATATATTTTTTTTTAGCGATCTCTCTCTCTGTCTCTCACTCACTCACGCTCTTACTTCTCTTACACTTTCATTCACTCCCCCCCCCCCCGCGCTTATGTCCTTTGTGCAAAAGTGTCTCCTCAACAAATTAACTCTATTATGACGTGTCATTTCAAAGGCACAGAGGCACAGCGAGCTGACGCCTAATCTGTTTTGCATTCAGTTGCGCTGAAGGGGACTTTCTACTCTGCTGTCATAGAATTATTCTGCACCGGGCTCATCCGGGATCAGAGCGCATACTTGATCCCTCTCATTTGTTGTCGAAAAACGTGTTTTTCTTTTTGTTTTTTTGAACCCCAGTTTGCCAACCACACTTTATTTTTCCCCACTTTTATAAAAGTTGCGATCATTTTTCAGCCTCTGTTTATGAGATGTTCGGCGCTGCTTGTGTTTAGGAGAGCAGGGGAAATAGCCGCGGTGCTAACAGTGAACATAAATCACCTAGCCGGGGACTTCGCGCCTTTCATTAGCCCGTATACACTTTTACTGGTTTATCTCCCTGCCCTATTTATCTCATTATTCCTCTGGAAAATTGCTCTGTTCTGCTTTTTTGATGCCCACCCGCATATGTGTGTGTGTGTGTGTGTGTGTGTGTGTGTGTGTGTGCGTGTGTGTGTGTGTGCGTGTGTGTGTGTGCGTGCGCGTGTGTGTGTGTTAGCGGTGGGTCCGTCCACCTGCATG
This sequence comes from Lampris incognitus, assembly GCF_029633865.1. Classification (NCBI taxonomy): domain Eukaryota; kingdom Metazoa; phylum Chordata; class Actinopteri; order Lampriformes; family Lampridae; genus Lampris; species Lampris incognitus. Next base: position 138,422,661 of record NC_079211.1, on the reverse strand, counting down.
GTATTGAACTTGTGACCGCAGATTTTAAGAAGATTAACCACAGCCAAGTATAGAGGGAGGGAACGAGGGAGCGAAAAAGAAGAGAGAGGCTAAAACTTTCTCCCCCGCTCGGCTCCCTTTGTCTGCTTGGATTAAGTTCTTGCAGCTGCCACCCATGGTTTTTATGGACAGTGTGTGTCTCCCTAGAGATTGTCGTGGTATACTTGGGGAGGATGCAAAGGATGGAGGGTGGAGATGAACTGCCCAAACAAATGCGGACACACACATACACAAGCGCTTACAAACACACCCGGTTTCTTTCTCAATATCGGTCCTCTGCTCGCTCTCTTAACCGTGGAAAGGCTTTATCTTAATCCTCAAAGTTAATATTTAGATGGTTATAAACATTTTTAAAGTCACGTGGAGTACACTTTCCATCTACAAACCCGTATCATTCTTCAGAGTAAAATGAACATGACATGCACATGAACTTGAGCTGAGGTTTGTTTTTGATTTTATGGTTTTGATTTGTTTTTTTTTTTTTTGCTACTTATAAAAGATGACTCCTGTCGGATGATCCGCTGTGGCGACCCCTAACGGGAGCAGCCGAAAGTAGTAGTAGTAGATAAAAGATGACTCCTGTGGGGTTTTTTTTTAAGCTTAATTTTAGAGATCTTAGACATGGGACCACTGCTGGACACAGCTTTACAATGGTGTCTTATGGGACACTGGAACATGAGCATCAGCCATGTTTCAACAAGTCCAGTTTAACTCAAGTATCTAAACCATGTGTTTGCAAGCGAAAAAGGAAAGTGAAAGTTAAAAGTGATTATCTGGAATTTCCATTATTATCAATGATTTTTTGTTGTTGTTGCTTTTTTCCCCTCTTTATTCTCCCCAATTGTATCCGGCCAATTACCCCACCTTTCTGAGCTGTCCCGGTCATTGCGCCACCCCCTCTGCCAATCCGGGGGGGGGGGGGGCTGCAGACTACCACATGCCTCCTCCCATACATGTAGAGTCTCCAGCAGCTTCTTTCCACCTGACAGTGAGAAGTTTCGCCAGGGGGCATAGCACGTGTGAGGAACATGCTATTCCCCCTAGTTCCCCCCCCCGAACAGATGCCCCAACCGACCAACCAAAGGAGGTGCTAGTGCAGTGAGCAGGACACATACCCACATCCAGCTCCCCACCTGCAGACATGGCCAATTGTGTCTGTAGGGGTGCCCGACCAAGCCGGAGGTAACACGGGGTTACAAACCGGTGAGCCCCGTGTTGGTAGGCAATGGAATAGACCGCTACACTACCCGGATGCCCCTATTATCAATGATTTATAGCATTGCTGAGATTATTCCAGGTTCAGCTCGCAGAAATTACCATCTTAGTTACCGGAGGAAGGAGTCACATCAAATAACTATCCAGCCAATGCAAGTGAGAAGTTATAAATAATAGGAAATCATGTACACACATGTAACTGAGGTCACTAGTTGTTTCCTTTGTTATTTTCTTTTCTGGCATTGTTGTTGAAAGGACAGGCTTAAGGCTCCTGTTCATTTTGCTTGTAAGATGCCATTGTGTAGTTGTGTCTTGTGGTGGTCTCATGTCCAAAATTTTCAAAATGAAGCCGTGAATAAAATGATATCATAACCGATATACACCATGGCAAAAGCTACGAAAATAAGACCTAGTTTGTAAACGAAAAAGCTGTGACCTGTAGCATCATGCAGACTGTACTCTCATCTCATCCAGGTGGATGCTACAGAGGACGAGCCCACCAGTTTTACCTTCCTGAGCCCAGATGCCTTGTCTAATCCATCCAAGCTGCTGGTGCTGATCCAGGGCAGCGGGGTGGTACGAGCTGGCCAGTGGGCCCGCAGACTCATCATAAACCAGGACCTGAACTCAGGGTCACAGATCCCCTTCATTACCAGAGCCATGGAGGTAGGACACATTCACAGGGAGAAATGACATAAAGTACACAAAAGGATTCTTCTGGTTTTTTTTTCTTCTTCGCTGTTTAGTCGTTCACTGGAGACTTTGTATCTAAGAGGATAGACATTTGAATCATACTGGCGACACTTTATTTATTTATTTATTTATTTATTTATTTTGATTTTTCCCTTTTTTCTCCCAATTTAGTGGCCAATTGATCCCTATTTTAATTCAAACACCCACCCTCGTATTGCATGCGTTCGCCAACTGCATCTCTCCGGCCGGCAGTCTCGAAGGAGACGCCTCCCCACTTTCGTGACAAGGCGAATCCAAGCCGAACCACTGTTTTTCCGACACACACAGAGACGCATTCACGTGACGAACACAAGCCGACTCCGCCCCCCTCTCGAAGACAGCGTTGCCAATGATTGCTGCTTCATCGAGTCCGGCCATAGTCGGATCTGACGAGACCGGGGCGCGAACCCCAGTCCCCAGTGGGCAACTGCATCGACACCAAGCCGATGCTTAGACCGCTACGCCACCGCGGATGCGACACTTTATAAGTCTTAAGAGTCATGACCAGAGAGTTGTATGTTTCCATTTGTTGTATTTCCTCAGTAGCTCATTTCCATAAAGCTGTTAGGAGGTTTTTGGTTTGTTTTTTTTGGGGGGGGATTTTTCTCCCCTTTTCTCTCCAATTGTACACATCCGATTACCCCACCCTTCTGAGCCATCCCAGTCACTGATCCAGGGAGGGCTGCAGACTACCACATGCCTCCTCCGATACATGTGGCGTCACCAGCCGCTTCTTCTCACCTGACAGTGAGGAGTTTCGCCAGGGGACATCGCACATGGGAGGATCACGCTATTCCTCCCAGGAGATGCTAGTGCAGCGACCAGGACACATACCCACATCCGGCTTCCCACCCACAGACACATCCATTTGTGTCTGCAGGGACGTCCGACCAAGCCGGAGGTAACACGGGATTCGAACCGGCGATCCCTGTGTTGGTAGGCAACGGAATAGACCGCTACACTAGACGCCCTGTTAGGAGGAGTTTTTCACTGGTCATTTATCAATCTAGATTCAATTTTGATGCCCCTATATGACCAACATAAGTAAATGCGATCATGAGTGAGAAGATTGGATAATGCTATGACTATTCCAAATGCTTGTCTTTGGGTTGGATACTCCACAAAAACTGATGAAACAATTTACAGCACACAGATGGGATACGTGACCACAATTAAAGCTAAATTTACTTCATCACTGTATATGTTGCAAACACCTGTTATCCAAAACATCATTACATCTCGCACTCTTCTTTCAAAACAAATGCACAAACTACCAGAAGCTGAATATAATTGTAGAGGCCTGCTGAATAAGGGAATATTGATATGTGAAATATATTTTCTAGTGTGCACGGTTATGCATGTTTCAATATGGGTAAAGCAAGTGGAGTAGTGCATTTAATTATTTGATTCTTTTGTGAGCTTGATATTCCTGTTTAGCTAAACCAGTGTAATTTCAGTTTAATGGAGTGACATACTCTAAGCCAATCAGAGACCACTTTGGGGAGTTTAAAAAAAAGAAAAAAGAGAGCGAGGGGAGCCTTCCAGAACATGGCAGAGAAGTTTGCCGAGTTATCATTTTGTCGGTAGAAATTGAGTTTAGAGTCGAAACGAGTACTATTTTGTGGACTGAAATACTTCTAGGGATTTGCACAAGTATTGTAACAGCTTCAAGTCCTGTGTATCTCGGCGTTTCGCTACTCTTTCTTCCCGTTTGCCGTGGAAGTTGGCTAGCTTACAGCCAGTTAGCTTAACGTTAGCTATTTTGCGTACCGTGTTGTTATTTTTCTTACTTAGCTGGCTTTGTGAAAGTGTATATATAGTCTAACGATCAAGCGTGGACGTTTGCCAGAACTGTCGTGGGGACAGTCATCGAAACTTGGCACAAAAAGTAAGGAAATTTGTGTTTGGTAGATTATTTCTCTGTTGTAACAATGCTTCTAGGCAATAAATCTTATATCAGGCACCTGATTGTCAGCACCTGGGGTACCAGAAGCTCAAAACAAGAGTCAATAGCAACAGCAAAATAAGCTGTTTGGCATTGGCAGAGAAGAGTTGGCAAATTGTTCATGGGCGCAACCCACATACTCAGCACTGGTGCTCATCCCACAAATGCGTGTTCCTTACAAATGTGGCGCCATTTAAAAGGGAAATAAACAGGCTTTCCAACAGTATAAGATTTATTGCCAAGAAGCATTGTTACAACAAAGACATAATCTACCAAACACAAATTCCCTTACTTTTTGTGCTTTGTATATAAACACCGGTCGTAGTTTGTGCAGGGAAACTGGAGACGAGAGGATTTCGCTGAAGCTAATTAGCTAGTTAGCGCTGCCTGGGAGAAAGGATTCGTTCAGCACGCACTGGACTTTGGTGATCAGCATGGACCTTGTGGCATTCATCAACGCTACCCTGTTGCGTCATCTGCCCGGCCCCGCGGACCACTCGTGAATCATTTGCGTGGTGGCGTGAGTAAGAGCAGACTATTCAAACTCTATCAGCGTGTTCTTATTGGGAGTTTGTTCCATTGTTTTTTATGGGCCTCATCGTTTAGAAATCCAAGCGCTTTCTGAGTTGAACTGTTTATTTGGAGGCTTGTATTCAGGACTTTGTCTGATATTACAAATTCATTATTGGGTCAGGGTTATTTAGTAAGGTGTTCACTTCATATATTTGATAGCTTTTCAATTCTTTATTCTAGTATTTGTTTTTCCAGTTCCAGAGGGTTATTCCTTTTCGATAGTATGTCGATTGTGATAACATGAGAGGGGTTTGGTTGTTTGATAAGTAAATACTGTTCTGATACATAATCGAGAGAAGGAAAGCTATGAGAAAAACAATAGCCTACCGGAGAATAAATGTTATTTCTTTATTATTGTTGTCCTGAACGTTCTATTATTATAAGGTTTATCATTTACATTCAGCCAACTCAACATTAACGGCTGAGAACTCAGGGTCCTGTTGAAGGAAAATTGAAATATTAGCCACAGCTGTCCACAAGGGGTTACATAGATCTTATAGAACAGACGTTCCTCTGTAAGACTCTACCACATTTGTTTGTAAGGGTACACAAAGTCAACAAAAAAACCAAACTCCTTGTAAGAGCTTTAAAACTTGGGTATAACTGAATAAATAAAGTCATTCTTACTTTTTTATGTACTGGAGACTACTGGGTCTCGGTTTCATTAGTGCAGGTGGGCCAAAGTGATGGAACATGTTTAAGCATGCTTATTCTTCTTCTTCCCACAGTGGTTAACCTGCTGAAAGTCGCTTTAGTCAGTATGCTATGTTCTGAGAGGTTTGCCTCACTAAACTGAGATCTAGAAGGTTGTTTTTCTCCATGTGTGTGGATGTATGTTTGTTGATGGTTGTGTAATGTTTCAGGCTATGATCACACATGCGTAAATGCAGGTGAATGACCATCGCCTGCCGAGGCGAAATCTGTATCTTGTCGTGTTGAATGTGGCCAGTGCAGGATGTGATACACACGGAAATCAGTTTGCTGGTTTGTATTCCATCTGATTGGTTGTGGTTGTCGGTCACACATGAGCGGTTGTTGGTTTTATGATGGGAAAATGTACACTGAAGTCCAGAGAAAGCTAAATAAATGTTTTCACTTAATTGTCTCACTTGTACTTATCATCATAGTTTCATAGTCAAATTTGGGACATTGGTGTACAAGTTATATGTATATACCATGAAATATGAATTGATTTTATTAATGAATTTTCCATTTATGTACATTCAGTGCCTGTCTGCTGACTCACTGCCAGCCAGGCAGCATCTCTTGTGGGGCGGTTTGTAGTTTTCACGGGCAATGTCGAACAACACTGGCTGGTTAGACAGCGACAATCAAAGTCTCCTTCATCCTGGCTCACTAAGAAAACTACAGCCAATTACAACCAAGTGGGGTCAACCACACTCACTTCTTTGCTATTGGTTGAGGCTGCGGATTCGCCGGTCAAAGTTCAACTCTGTCACAGCCTCTCGCCCTTGACATCAAAGCGATCGCCCTTGACACCTGCTGACCCCCCCCTTCACCCCGGTACACCAGCTTGGTCACGCCCTCTCTCCCTTGACATCAAAGCAATCAGCCTCTCGCCCTTGACATCAAAGCGATCGCCCTTGACACCTGCTGACCCACCCCTTTACCCCGGTACACCAGCTGGTCACGCCCTCTCTCCCTTGACATCAAAGCAATCAGCCTCTCGCCCTTGACATCAAAGCGATCGCCCTTGACACCTGCTGACCCCCCCCCCCTTCACCCCGGTACACCAGTTGGCCATCAAAGCAATCGCCGCTCTCCCTTGACATCAGAGCGATAGCCATCACCCTTAAAAAGCCTCCACTGTGGACCAGTCTTCGCTGGAACGTCGCCTTTCATGGACTTCTGCCTGCCCGTCTACCTGCCACTGAGCCAACTCCTGCTCTACCCCTGAGATTGGTCCCTTCAATAAAGACTTGATTCTTCCCTTACCTGGTTGTCCCGTCTGCTTTTGGGTTCTTTCCTGATACGTGACAGTACGTTCCAGCCACTATGGACCCAGCAGACCATTCCACCACAGACCTGGCCATGGTCTGCCAGGCTGTAGCCAACCAGGAATCGGTCCTCGGCCAGCACAGCCAGGTGCTACAGGAGATGGCTGATGCCCTCCGTGAGCTCGGCTCAAAGATCTCCGGAATCCAGACCCAACTTAGTGCCTCCGCTAGCCCAGGACCCGCCCCTCCAGCTCTGCCACCCTCAGCACCATCAACTTCGGCTAAGGAACCATGGGTTGCCCCGCCCGATAAGTATGATGGAGATTTTGGACTTTGTTGCCCTTTTTTGATGCAGTGTGAGATTGTGTTTAACCAGCAGCCCCAGTCATATTCCACGGATGGAGCCAAAGTCGCTTACATCATGGGTCTTCTACGGGGAAGCGCCCTGGATTGGGCTACAGCGGTGTGGGAGATGCGGGCCTCCACTTCCTCATCCTACGCTGAGTTCACCACTGCTTTTCGCCAGGTTTTTGATCATCCCGTGCGGGGAAAGGATGCGTCAAAAAGACTGATCTCTCTCCTCCAGGGTTCCCGCAGCGTCGCTGACTACTCAGTTGAGTTCCATATGCTATCCGCGGAGAGCGGATGGAACAACGAGTCCCTCCAGGCCGGCTTTTCCAACGGGCTAAGCGAATTCATAAAGGACGAATTGGTTTCCTACCCCGAGCCTGGAGGGCTGGAGGAATTGGTTACCCTGGCCATTCATGTGGACAACCATCTCCGGGAGCGAAGGCAAGAGAGGACGCGCCGCTTTCCTGGTCACAACAACTTACCACGGGCCACACCTCCAAACTCTGGGGGCCGAGCTCGCTCGACTGAGGCTGCCGTCCTCCGAGAAAGCCCGAGGCGTGACTCTTCCCCAGCTTCGGAGCCGATGCAACTCGGCTGCTTCCGGCTCAACCCGGAGGAGCGTCAATGCCGCATGACCAAGAACAGCTGCTTGTATTGTCGTCAGCCTGGTCACTTTCTCGCCTCCTGCCCTCACCGTCCGTCAAACTAGCAGGCTCACGAGGGAGGAGGAGGATCCTCGTGAGCCCAACTGTCTGCCCTCTGTCTCCTCGTCCATGTACCCAGTTGCAAGCTACCATCAGTTTTAAAGGTCAGTCCACTAAACTTTTGGCTTTAATTGACTCTGGAGCTGATGAAAGCTTTTTGGATGCAAGTGTTGTGAAGCAGTTAGGTCTTGCCACTGTGAGTCTGGACCAGCTTCTTGAAGCTAATGCCCTGGATGGACGACTCCTGGCCCAGATAACCTCTAAGACCGAGCATGTGCGCCTCCTGTTGTCGGGGAACCATCAAGAGGAGTTAAGTTTTTTCGTTATCAATTCTCCATTTGTTCCCATTATACTTGGTCATCCCTGGCTGGTTAAGCATAGTCCCCATATTGATTGGTCATCGGCCAGAATTTCAAGTTGGAGTCCCGTCTGTCATGCCATATGCCTCCAGTCTGCTCTGCCTCAGTCTGTCCCCTGTCAGGTGTCAAGCTCTGAGATCTCTGACCTGTCACTGGTGCCTCCAGAGTACCATGACCTCCAAGCCGTGTTTAACAAGCAGCAAGCTCTCTCCCTGCCTCCTCATCGCCCCTATGATTGCGCTATTGACCTGCTGCCAGGCACTCCCCTCCCCAACAGTCGTCTATATAGCCTCTCCAAGCCTGAGCAGGAGTCCATGGAGAGGTACATCAAGGACTCCTTGGCGGCTGGTCTTATTCGCCCGTCATCATCACCCCTTGGTGCGGGGTTCTTTTTTGTGGCCAAGAAGGACAAGACCCTCCGGCCGTGTACTGACTATAGAGGCCTCAATAACATCACAGTCAAGAATAAGTACCCTCTGCCCCTCATGACTTCTGCTTTTGATTCTCTCCAGGGATCCACAGTGTTCACTAAACTAGACCTCCGCAATGCTTACCACCTGGTCCGGGTTCGAGACAGAGATGAATGGAAGACTGCCTTCAATACCCCCCTGGGGCATTTTGAATATCTGGTGATGCCGTTTGGTTTCACTAATGCCCCAGCTGTCTTCCAGAGTCTGGTCAATGACGTCCTATGTGACATGTTGGATCGTTTCGTTTTTGTTTATCTGGGTGATATCCTGATTTTTTCCAGAGACCTGTCAGAGCATGTCATGCACGTCCGCCAAGTCCGTCAACTGCTTCTGGAGAACCGCCTTTTCGTAAAAGCAGAGAAGTGCGAATTCCATGCCCCTTCAGTCACCTTCCTGGGCTACATCGTGGCCGATGGGCAGGTGAGAATGGACCCCGCCAAGGTCAGAGCAGTTCTTGAGTGGCCAAGCCCGACCAGCCGTAAGCAGCTTCAGAGGTTCCTTGGGTTTGCCAACTTCTACAGACGGTTCATCCGCAATTACAGCCGCATTGCGGCCCCACTAACCGCTCTTACCTCTACCTCCAGACAGTTCCTGTGGACCCCTGTAGCAGAGGCAGCTTTCCAAGCCCTCAAGCACCGCTTCACTACAGCTCCTATCCTCATCCAGCCAGACCCAACCAAGCAGTTCGTTGTAGAAGTGGACGCCTCTGAGATTGGGGTGGGGGTGGTCCTTTCTCAGCGCTCCAGTGAGGATGGCAAGACACACCCCTGTGCCTTCCTGTCTCACCGTCTCTCTCCAGCTGAAAGGAACTATGATGTGGGGAATCGTGAGCTCCTGGCGGTGAAATTGGCACTGGAGGAATGGCGACATTTTCTGGAGAGGTCTGAGCTTCCTTTTATAGTGTGGACTGACCATAAGAACCTGGAATACATCCAGTCAGCAAAGCGACTCACCACGCGCCAAGCCAGGTGGGCGCTCTTTTTTGGTTGTTTTAATTTTTCTTTGACGTACAGACCTGGCTCCCGGAATGCCAAGCCCATTGCTCTGTCTCGTGTGCATGGGGAGGAGTCTGAGCCCAAGCTCCAACCTGACACCATCATTCCCTCTACCTGTGTGGTTGCGGCTGTGGCTGTCACCTGGAACATTGAAAGGGAGGTCATGGCAGCACAACAGACTCAGCCTGACCCAGGTAACGGTCCCCCCGGGCGCTTGTTTGTTCCAGATGCTGTTAAATCTAGTGTGTTGCAGTGGGCTCACTCTTCCAAACTCACCTGCCATCCTGGAGTAACCTGTACCCTAGCCTTCCTCCGTCGGCGGTTCTGGTGGCCTTTCATGACGGAGGATACTGGGTCTTTTGTTTCTGCCTGTCCTGTTTGTGCCCAGAATAAGCCTTTCACTCGGGCCAGTGCCGGTCTGCTGCGCCCCCTGCCTGTTCCACATCGTCCCTGGTCGCATCTGTCCTTGGATTTCGTCTCTGGTCTGCCTGCCTCCGACGGTAACACCGTTGTACTGACTGTTGTTGATCGCTTCAGTAAATTTGTTCACTTTTTGCCCTTGTCTAAACTGCCTTCGGCCTGAGAGACTGCAGATCTGCTGGTCAGGGAGGTTTTCCGGGTCCACGGTCTTCCCCGTGATATAGTGTCTGACCATGGCCCCCAGTTCACTTCTGCTGTCTGGAAGGCTTTCTGCTCTGCCATCGGTGCCACCGTCAGCCTGTCATCGGGGTTCCATCCTCAGACCAACGGCCAGGCCGAGAGGGCTAACCAGGCATTGGAGACTGTTCTCCACTGTCTGGTGTCTGCCAACCCATCCTCTTGGTCCTCACATTTTCCCTGGGTAGAATATGCCCATAACACTCTGCCATCGTCTGCTACTGGGTTGTCCCCTTTTCAAGGCCTTTACGGCTATCAGCCTCCCCTTTTTCCTTCTCAAGAGGTAGGCATTCCGGTTCCGTCTGTCCAGGCCCATGTCCGTCGGTGCCATCGGACCTGGCGGCGAGCCCGTGCTGCACTGCTCAGGGCCTCCGGCCGTTACCAGCGCTTGGCGGATCGTCATCGCACCCCTGCTCCGGACTACTCCCCCGGTGACCAGGTATGGCCCTCTACCAAGGACCTACCCTTGAAATCGGACGCTAAAAAACTGTCCCCCAGGTATATTGGTCCCTTCCCCATTGTCAAAGTCATTAACCCCTCTGTGGTCCGTCTGAAGCTTCCCCGCACTCTCCGGGTTCACCCCTCCTTCCATGTGTCCTGCCTCAAACCTGTCTCTACCAGCCCTCTAGTTCCTCCGGCCCCCCCGCTCCTACCTCCTCGTATGATCAACGATCATCCGGCTTACACTGTTCGTCGTCTCCTGGACTCTCGTCGCCGTGGTCGCGGCCTGCAGTATCTCGTGGACTGGGAGGGATATGGCCCAGAGGAAAGGTGTTGGGTCCCTCGTCGCCTTGTCCTGGACGCGAACCTCATCCGGGACTTCCACAGGACGCACCCTGACGGGCCTGGTAGGTCGCCCGGTGGCGCCCCTTGGAGGGGGGGTACTGTCACAGCCTCTCGCCCTTGACATCAAAGCGATAGCCCTTGACACCTGCTGACCCCCCCTTCACCCCGGTACACCAGCTGGTCACGCCCTCTCTCCCTTGACATCAAAGCAATCAGCCTCTCGCCCTTGACATCAAAGCGATCGCCCTTGACACCTGCTGACCCCCCTTCACCCCGGTACACCAGCTGGCCATCAAAGCAATCGTCGCTCTCCCTTGACATCAAAGCGATCGCCATCACCCTTAAAAAGCCTCCACTGTGGACCAGTCTTCGCTGGAACGTCGCCTTTCATGGACTTCTGCCTGCCCGTCTACCTGCCACTGAGCCAACTCCTGCTCTACCCCTGAGATCGGTCCCTTCAATAAAGACTTGATTCTTCCCTTACCTGGTTGTCCCGTCTGCTTTTGGGTTCTTTCCTGATACGTGATAAACTCCAAGCAAAGCGAAGACGCAAATTTCTTTCGCCACCTGAAGCAAATTTTTTATTCACCCCTTCTCTTGCATAGAATGGAAGTGAATGGGAGACGAATATTTCCCAATATTAATTTCGTGCATGTGTGACTGAAGCCTCTATGTGAGTACAGGTGATATCTGCTCTTGTGTGTATGCAGTCACAGCTGTAGCGCTAACCTCCAATCTAATGCTTTACAGTATCCAAAATGCACTTGATCCTTTCCTTTAACGCACACGTGCATACCCGAATGTGCATACACACACGCACGCGCGCACACACGCACACACACACACACACACACACACACACACATGCAGAGTTGTAAACATATCCCCCTTGTGATACTGTATTATTATCAATACTGTACTGCGGCTGGGTCAATACTGTACTGAGGCTGGGTTACCTTGTTTGTGAAATGTTGCGTATACAATCATAAGGTAAATATTTGTCAAGGCTTCTAATCAGTGTGTGTGTGTGTGTTTTATCTTACTTTTTTGTATAAATAAGCTACAGGCAGTTTTTCATGTCTTATTTACCTATCCCATAGTCATGTGGCCATTGCTAGCGGTTTAATTTCATTGGTCTGCTGTTTAAACTGACTTTTGGGAGATCCCATCCTCCCTCTGTCCCTCTCCGCATCTGACTTCTCTGTTCTACACAAAGGCGAGTAGAACGCTGTGGGAAGTTTGTACGTGTATTCCACAGGTGCATCCACATGTACTGTTGTGTGATTTTTGTGCATGCACATTTATGTGTTTATCAACCATGCAGGCTTGTGTATGCGTGCTTGTGTGTGCACGAGAATCCGTTTCCCCGAGTGTTTGTGTGAAGCACGGTTACTTCTCTGGCAGTTATTGTAGTTGTGAAATGCTGTCTTGTGCTGCAGAGAGCCAAAGTGACAGGTTAGATGCAGAGAACACGGTGTGTGTATGTGTGAGTGTAACCCATTCATCATAGTAAACAAGAATTTGTGTACTTACTCCGACATATCATCATCCTGGCATTTACCACATTAACCTCGCACTCTCTGCAATGGAAAGCGAACAGCATTGTGTGTGTGTGTTTGTGTGTATATATATATATATGTGTGTGTGTGTGTGTGTGTGTGTGTGTGTGTGTGTGTGTGTGTGTGTGTGTGTGTGTCTGTTATACCATGAAATAATGGGGAATTTCTTTAAATGCAGTTACTATTGCTGCACTGACAAAAAAATTGGAAGGCCCTGGAGCCATTGATATGGTACTATTGACTGTGCAAACAAGCTGAGTTTCATCATCTGACTCCTCTACAATCTTAGAGACAGCTGACAGTGGTATGTCTGACACAGTTGTTTATGCTACAATCAGTCACATAATGTATATTTGAGAGAGTGCCACAGAGCGAGTTGTTGGTCAGGCTTTGGCTATAAAAAGTACAATATTGTTCTCCAAAAATATACCGAACATCCATCAATCCATCCATCCATCCATCTATTATCTTAACCGCTTATCCTGCTCTCAGGGTCGTGGGGATGCTGGGGCAGATTCCAGCAGTCATTGGGTGGCAGGCGGGGAGACACCCTGGACAGGCTGCCAGGCCATCACAGGGCCCACACACACACACACACACACACACACACACACACACATTCATTCCTAGGGACAATTTAGTACGGCCGATTAACCTGACTTACATGTCTTTGGACTGTGGGAGGAAACCGGAGCCCCTGGAGGAAACCCATGCAGACACGGGGAGAACACGCAAACTCCACACAGAGGATGACCCAGGACGACCCCCAAGGTTGGACTACCCCGGGGCTCGAAACCAGGACCTTCTTGCTGTGAGGCGACCGCGCTAACCACTGCTCCACTGTGCCGCCTGGCCAAATACAATTGGGGAGAAAAAGGCAGGGAACAACTGCCAGTGGAAACAACTGGTTTCTACTGGCAGTTGTTCTTATTACTGGTTGTGACTTCTTCTATCCTTCGGATGAGATGCTAAATTGAGGTCCTGACTCACTGTGGTCATTAAGGATCCCATGGCACTTATTGCAAAGAGTAGGGGGTCCCCCGGTGTCCTGGCAAAATTCCCAACCTGGCTCTCTCCATCTGGCCACCTAATCATCCCCCTGTGTAATTGGCTTACTGATTCCTCCCTCTCCACCTCAAGCTGATGTGTGGTGAGCGTTCTGGTGCAAGTTGGCTGCTGTGCATCACCCAGGTGGGTGCTTTACATTGGTGGTAGTTGAGGTGAGTTTCCCCGCTTCTCTGTGAAGTACTCTGGGTGTCTATATAAGTGTAATCCATCATTATTATTCTAGCAGTGAAAAACAATCTAGCATTGTTTTTCACTGTGAGAACTATCGACGAAAAACAACCTCAAGCTTAGGGATTTGTCAAGGCCATGGTTAGCTTTGCTTTAACTTTTTGCTAGCATCCATGTTGGATCAATTCAGCCTTTTTGAGGTATAAGTGAGGAGGAGTATTTTGGTTCTCTTGTGGCCAACCTCACTGCCAAAAAGCCACCTCACAAATGCTGTTAGAATAACAACACTTTTTTTATTACTAGTTAAATAGAACGATCTGACAGTAGGTGGTCTATGAAAAATGTGTTGCAAAAAGTTGAGCGTACTCTGGAGGAACACCGTGGTATGTCGGTCAGATACATATACCATGAGTTTGGATTGTCGTTAAATGGTAACTTTCTGAGTAAACTCGGGTTTACAGCAGGGTCCATTGTTCACAATTGTTTCATAGCAAGGCTCCCAGTGCATACGAGGTTTCTTCATGTGTAGAGGTGATCGGAAAGTCAAAGCCTGCAGTAAAGGGTCATCCAGAGTGTGTTCAGGGATGTACGGAGAAGGTTTTTACTTGCATATGTGCGCACACACACATATGGATACACACACAGCACAGTCTTTCACTTGCATGCACACACCAGAATATCACAGTAAGACAGAGGGAAATCGATTGCGCGCGTGTGTTTGTGTGTGTGTGTGTGTGTGTGTGTGTGTGTGTGTGTGTGTGTGTGTGTGTGTGTGTGTGTGTCTGCACGTACAAGAAGTACATGGTCTTGAAGCACCATTCTCTTGGATGCTCAAGTCAGCCCTTCCTCTCCTCCAATGGGACCACCGCTGCCAGGGGATTGTGGGGGGAAAATAGCTGATTGTGCTAGTTAATCAGACCCCCAGAAGGAATCCACCCTTCCCACTACACGCGCGAATGTACACGCACGCTCAAGGGTGAATCTCAGGGCAACCTGTCTCTTACACACCATTTACACCCTACTGCCTGTCTCTGTCTCCCATATCTGGCGGGATGAATGCAGCATGCTACTACTGTCTCTGTAACAAGCTTTCATGGTGCTTTATATTCCAAACAAATGAATAGGCTGGAAAATTGTCACGTGTTTATGATAAGTCTAAAATATGTACCTTAACAGGCATTCATAGACAGTGACAGTGGACTAAACACACACACACACACACCCACACACACACACACCTCTGTTATACTGGGCAAAATTGCTTTAGTGTGTATGGGGAGGACAGAAGGAGGTGCATGCAGTGTTGTATGGGCCGGTAAGCATGTGCACGTGTGTGCGTGCAGATGTGGGAATGTGAGTATAAGCACATTGAAAGGAGCACTTGCGTGCGCTTAGCAGGCCTGGCGGTAAAATGACAGGTGAGAGGAAGGTTTCTCCAGCGACAACCAGAGAGTATAGGTAAGGAGAAAACCGTGAGATTGGTGGATGGGGTTGGATATGATAGGACAGGAGAGGAGAGGAGAGGGGAAGGGAACACAAGAGGTGTAGGACAGAGTGGGTGCAAGCAGAGCGAGGTGGAACTGGCAGAAGATAGGGAGCGAGTGAGGGAAAGAGGAGGAGAAAGAGTGCAGGCAGAAGGCAGGCATCTTGACAGCTCCACTACTGGGAGAAGGCCTCTTAATGACAGCTTATTCCTTCATGATTTCACTTTCTGACAGTCGACAGGTCTGCTTGTTGCATCATGGCAGCTGTATCATTACCTTCTGGCCCTGTCACTGCTCTGCATCCTAAGACTGAGATGGAAGAGGATGGAGGGTGGGTGCCATAGTTGTAGGTAGTGAGTTGGGGGGAGGGCAGAGAGGCGCTGGCAATAGATTGTGCCGTGGGACGAGTTTAGAATCAGTCATTGAGAAAGGAGGGAGTACAGAACGAAGGAATAATTTTTAATCATCGCAGCGATTGGAGCTTGAGTTGTACCTTTACCTTCTGGGACAAGGCAATTTATTTGTTCATATTAGAAGTGCATATACACTAATGCTGCCATCGATGGCCTTTCAGTAACTTCTTCTCCTTTACTTAGACGGTCCTTTTACATGTGCATTTATGAATTCATTTCTAGGTATAGTCAGAACACCCAGTGTTCTCGCTCGCTCTCTCTCTCTCTCTCTCTCTCTCTCTCTCTCTCTCTCTCTCTCTCTCTCTCTCTCTCTCTCTCTCTCTCTCTCTCTCTCTATATATATATATGGTTTGAAAAAGTAAGAGCTTAACCTCATGCCAACTCTTCTACTTCTTCTTTTTTTTTGGACCCCCCCCCCCTTTTTCTCCCTAATTGTATCTGGCCAGTTACCCCACTCTTCCAAGCCGTCCCAGTCGCTGCTTCACCTCCTCTGCCAATCCGGGGAGGGCTGCCGACTACCACATGCCTCCTCTGATACATGCGGAGTCGCCAGCCGCTTCTTTGCAGTGAGGAGTTTCGCCAAGGGGACGTAGCGCGTGGGAGGATCACGCTATTCCCCCCAGTTCTCCCTCCCCCCTGAACAGGCGCCCCGACCGACCAGAGGAGGCGCAAATGCAGCGACCAGGACATGTACCCACATCTGGCTTCCTACCCGCAGACATGGCCAATTGTGTCTGTAGGGACGCCCGACCAAGCCGGCGGTAACACGGGGATTCGGATCGGTGATTCCCGTGTTGGTAGGCAACGCAATAGACCGCTATGCCACCCGGACGCCCATCTCATGCCAACTCTTAAATAGTTGATTGATTCTTGCAAATGATACGAATGATTTTATACAGCAATATATTAATAAAAATCTTTGTTTTTTTTGTTTCATTTTGTTGTATACTATTTTTTTCATATTTATTCATTTATTTATTTATTTGAGGTGACACTGTAAATATCTAATTTTGGAATAAACGTGTTCATTCATTGTAGTTACTCACATACTTAGTCTGTAAGACAGTAGACCCTTGATCCCCATCTCCCTCCCCACAAAATGCCACTACCCCATGCACATGTACATGTATCCTTCTAACGGTGCTCTAACCTCCAGAAGACACACACACACACACACACACACACACACACACACACACACAATCTGCAAAAATACTCTAGGACAATTACATTTTATTACAGATAAAGTTTCTAGTAAAAAAATAATTAGATCTACTCCCCCCGCATAGGCTCCCTCCCTCCTTTTCTTTACCCTCCCTTCGATAGTCAGTCAGGCGTGACACTGGAGACTTGCTAGAAAGAAAGAGGGGGTGTGGTGTTTTTAAAAGTGTGTCAAAAGCCTAGGGGTTTGTGTCTGCCCAGAATTTCAATGGGAGACTGTAAAGGGGCAGGGAGGCTGGCGAACTCGAACACAAGAAATCCTCTTTTAATTTCTGTCATGCTGCCCTTTTACACCCGATGATGTCTTCTTCTGCAACGGCTTCTCGCCCCTCGCTTCCGCATTTGCTATATCATGGTTCAAGATTCAAGCATTTTAAACGTTTTTCTCTTCCCTTTTTTTTCCCCCAATCTCTTCTTCTCTGTCTTGTCCATTGTCCTCCACTGCCTGTTTGCTGATCGGGTCCTATTCATTTCTCTTGACAATAATACAGTAAAACAAGGGGTATATGTGTGCAACTCTGCATGTGTGTATGTGTGCGTATATTTGTGTGTGTATGTGCGTGCATGTTTGTTCCTTTGTATGTTTGTATTGTGTTTGTGTGTATAGGTGTGTGTGTGTGTGTGTGTGTGTGTGTGTGTGTGTGTGTGTGTGTGTGTGTGTGTGTGTGTGCATGTTTTAGTTTGTGAAGCCATACGTTAACATTACCCACACAGTGTGACTCTGTATGTCTACCTAGGGGCTATCAGTGGCTCAAGAGGCCTGTCAGATATCTTTTTCCAGCCGGCCTGGTTTTGCCCAAGGATTATGTGTATGAGTATGTGTGTATGTGTACATGTCTATATGTCCGTGTGTGTGTGTGTGTGTGCAGGTTAACTCTTGTGTGCTACCCTGTGTGTCTGTGTAGGAGGTCAAAGAATTCTCTGCCCTGGTTTGGCCTTGTAATTTGTGGCACTGCATGTAGTAAACACACACACACACACACACACACACACACACACACACACACACACACCACACACACATGCCTCCAGGTGGGAAGGCCCCAGCACCTCCCACAGCTCAGATCAATGCACTTGACACCTTCAAAGGCGGGCATGGGTCCTGGACTTGCTCTGGGGTTAAACCTTCTTTAAATAGCCTCCCGCGGGAAGGCAGCTGTCAATAACCCTCCATAATTACCGGGGCCAGGCCCGCCAAGGGCTCAGCTACATGGGCCAAATTAAAAATTGATCAGAGGGAGAGAAAACATTATTTTGTGGTGGTATTCCCTGTCCTAACAGCACTGCTGCCGTATGTGAAATCTCATCAGTGGGGCTTCAAGCTAGATACCTAGAGACCTATCTATATGCCCCCCTATTCCCCTTCCTCCTCCCCATGCTTCTTTTAGATTAACAATGGACTGCTCCTGCCAATGCAGAAACATTTATTTGCATATTGAGTGTGGTGTGTGTGTGTGTGTGTGTGTGTGCGTGCGCGCACACACATGCATAACAGTGCATGCCTGTATGTGAATGCATGCATGCATACTGTATGAGTATGGAGCAGATTGTTCTGTGTCCCAGGTACAGATTATTTCCTGTGTGCGTGGATTTTTCTTATGTGTGAGTATATACACTCACTGGCCACTTTATTAAATACACCTTGCTAGTACCGGGTTGGACCCCCTTTTGCCTTCAGAATTGCCTTAATCCTTCGCGGCATAGATTCAACAAGGTACTGGAAACATTCCTCAGAGAGTTTGGTCCATATTGACATGATAGCATCATGCAGTTGCTGCAGATTTGTCGGCTGCACATCCATGATGCGAATCTCCCGGTCCACCACATCCCAAAGGTACTCTATTGGATTGAGATCTGATGACTGTGGAGGCCATTTGAGTACAGTGAACTCATTGTCATGTTCAAGAAACCAGTCTGAGATGATTCGAGCTTTATGACATGGCGCGTTATCCTGCTGGAAGTAGCCATCAGAAGATGGGAACACTGTGGTCATAAAGGGATGGACATGGTCAGCAACAATACTCAGGTAGGCTGTGGCGTTGACACGATGCTCAATTGGTACTAAGGGGCCCAAAGTGTGCCAAGAAAATATCCCCCACACCATTACACCACCACCACCAGCCTGAACCGTTGATACAAGGCAGGATGGATCCATGCTTTCATGTTGTTGACGACAAATTCTGACCCTACCATCTGAATGTCGCAGCAGAAATCGAGACTCATCAGACCAGGCAACGTTTTTCCAATCTTCTGTTGTCCAATTTTGGTGAGCCTGTGCGAATTGTAGCCTCAGTTTCCTGTTCTTAGCTGACAGGAGTGGCACCCGGTGTGGTCTTCTGCTGCTGTAGCCCATCTGCCTCAAGGTTCGACGTGTTGTGCGTTCAGAGATGCTCTTCTGCATACCTCGGTTGTAATGAGTGGTTATTTGAGTCACTGTTGCCTTTCTATCAGCTCGAACCAGTCTGGCCATTCTCCTCTGACCTCTGGCATCAACAAGGCATTTTCGCCCACAGAACTGCCGCTCACTGGATATTTTCTCTTTTTCGTACCATTCTCTGTAAACCCTAGAGATGGTTGTGTGTGAAAATCCCAGTAGATCAGCAGTTTCTGAAATACTCAGACCAGCCCGTCTGGCACCAACAACCATGCCACGTTCAAAGTCACTTAAATCACCTTTCTTCCCCATTCTGATGCTCGGTTTGAACTGCAGCAGATCGTCTTGACCATGTCTACATGCCTAAATGCATTGAGTTGCTGCCATGTGATTGGCTTAATAAGAAATTTGCGTTAACGAGCAGTTGGACGGGTGTGCCTAATAAAGTGGCCGGTGAGTGTATGTGTATATGTGTGAGTGTGTTTGCTTGTATGTGTATGTAAATGTGAGCACACCTTATTGCATGGTATTGATTATGAGGGGACGTATTTGTCAGACTGACCATTGTATGAACAAGACTAGGTCAAAACCTAGTACATGGCTGGACCGTGTATGGTCAGTGTTGGAAATTTTGGCGAATTTGTCAGAGGGAAGGCATATACAGTGTGAATTCCTGGATATTAAATGTTCATTTGCAATTTTCTGTAGTGGTCTCAATAATATTTTTTTGCCAAAGTGTACTGAAGTAGCATATCACATGACACGGTTAAGCTACGTTCAAATAAAAAAAAAAGGGTTATAAATGCAGTTGCAAGAACAATACTTTCCACTCATGTCTTGGGATGTTTGATTTGAGAGAGACTTAATTCATTTGCAAGTATAACTTTTCTAATTATCTGTTAACTCCCCCTCCTCTTTCATCTGTTTCTATCTGCAGATGTCTCTCATTTTTCTAAGACTCGCTCTGTATTGACAGGCAAATTCACAAAGAATGGATTGCGACCACTGATAGCACCATGAATTGCGCATCACTTGCAACTGCTGTCTGCCCTGTCTCAAGGTCCGATTCACAAAAGATACTGTGCGAATGATATAATAGCGTAAACACACCCATAAAAAGTTTTGGAACTAAGTGCAATTTCCCCGTTCTTTTGTGTCTTATTGCAAGGTGTCAAAGTATAAATGGCGGCTTTGCGCCAAGAACACAATAGGCAGGTTCAGTGTCATCCTTGATGTCGTCGAGTATAACAAGAATTGTTAGATCTGGCAACCTGTATATGTGAATGACATCGGTCTCAGTTAAATCAAAAATTCAAAATATCCACTCACAAGCATGTTTGCATGACGATGCCTTCACCTGGCTACAATCACTGCTGACATGATCACTGGAAATTTGGGGTGTCCGTTACCACCAACTCACTGAAGACGCTAATAATTTTCACTCCAACTGTGTGTGGCTATTACCGCTGGTGTTTGTGAATTGGACTTTTTTTTTGTGCAATGAGGCTCATTTGCATATAAAGGGGCCAATTGTATGCATATTACCTCATTTAAATATGTGCAAAGAGAAACGGAGCACCAAGACGCTATTTGCTTTTGCAGCACAGTTAGGGGTGCATTTCACCCTTTGCGGGTGCTTTGTGTATTACACGGTTTCTTTTTGTCTTATTTGTGCAGGTTTAGTGGCTGCGGAAGCCACACAGTCCTTTTGTGAATTCACCCGTGAGTGTTTTGTCAGAGTGATTGTCAGAGTGATTGGAGCGCTTTAACTTTGCACTCTCCCTCATGGCTCTCATGTAACTTCAGTGACATTCTTGGTCACCTGTTCCAAACTGATCACTTAGTCAGTCACTCTAACATGATCCCTCACTCAGTCAGTCACTCTAACATGATCCCTCACTCAGTCAGTCACTCTAACATGATCCCTCACTCAGTCAGTCACTCTAACATGATCACTCACTCTAACATGATCACGCAGTCAGTCATTCTAACAGGATCACTCAGTCAGTCACTCTAACATGATCCCTCACTCAGTCAGTCACTCTAACATGATCACTCAGTCAGTCACTCTAACAGGATCAGTCAGTCACTCTAACAGGATCAGTCAGTCACTCTAACATGATCCCTCACTCAGTCACTCTAACAGGATCAGTCAGTCACTCACTCTAACAGGATCACTCAGTCAGTCGCTCTAATATGATCACTCGGTCACTCACTCTAACATGATCACTCAGTCAGTCATTCTAACATGATCCCTCACTCAGTCACTCTAACAGGATCCCTCAGTCAGTCACTCTAACAGGATCACTCAGTCAGTCACTCTAACAGGATCACTCAGTCGGTCGCTCTAACATGATCACTCACTCACTCACTCACTCACTCACTCACTCACTCACTCACTCACTCTAACATGATCACTCAGTCAGTCATTCTAACATGATCCCTCACTCAGTCACTCTAACAGGATCCCTCAGTCAGTCACTCTAACAGGATCACTCAGTCAGTCACTCTAACAGGATCACTCAGTCGGTCGCTCTAACATGATCACTCACTCACTCACTCACTCACTCACTCACTCACTCACTCACTCACTCTAACATGATCACTCAGTCAGTCATTCTAACATGATCCCTCACTCAGTCACTCTAACAGGATCCCTCAGTCAGTCACTCTAACAGGATCACTCAGTCAGTCACTCTAACAGGATCACTCAGTCGGTCGCTCTAACATGATCACTCACTCACTCACTCACTCACTCTAACATGATCACTCAGTCAGTCACTCTCACGTGATCACTCAGTCAGTCATTCTAGCGTGATCACTCACTCACTCTAACGTGATCACTCAGTCAGTCACTCTAACATGATCACTCAGTCACTCGCTCACTCTAGCATGATCACACAGTCAGTCACTCTGACGTGATCACTCACTCAGTCATTCTAACGTGATCACTCACTCAGTCACTCTAACGTGATCACTCTGTCAGTCATTCTAACATGATCACTCACTCAGTCCTCTAACGTGATCACTCAGTCAGTCATTCTAACATTATCACTCAGTCAGTCACTCTGACGTGATCACTCAGTCAGTCAGTCAGTCAGTCACTCAAGAACGTTCACGTTTGTAGGGCTGGTCCTCCGGCCGGTCCAACCAAAAAGAGATGGTCTTCCTCAGCTTTCCTTTAAGAAATAATACATGGTGTAGTTTTTCAAGGCACTTATTAATGAGATTGTCAGTTTACATTGTATTTGAAATATCACGTGGTGTACAACTCGTATGCAGAGGCTGACATTCAAATCATTTAGTAGTTAGCGCCTAAGAGATACACATGCACATAAATATGCCAGTAATTCAAATGAATGTACTGAACAATGTCTCTTTGGACCTTATATATGTATGTGTGTATGTGTGTGTGTATGTATGTATGTATGTATGTATGTATGTATGTATGTATGTATGTGTGTGTGTGTGTGTGTGTGTGTGTGTGTGTGTGTTTCTGTGTGTGTGTTTCTGTGTGTGTGTGTGTCTGCGTGTGTGTGTGTGTGTGTGTGTGTGTGTGTTGTAACTCTTTTTTAACATGGTCTCTTATGTGTTGAAATGTTTTATTCTTCCCTTGTCTTAAACTCCATACATTTTTAAAGCTTAAATGGAATAGCTTGCACATTTGCAAATATGTATATGCACGCACACTGCTGAAAATCAGTTGTAAACTTTATGGTTTGTTAGCTTCGTGCCTTCCCACACCACCATAGGAACCCATGTTGCCCCGGGGGAGAATGAAGAGAATTTGAGAAGGATGAAAAAGATAAGCGAGTGGAGGTAGACAACAGAGGAAGACAAAACTTTGATCTCAATGTGAAACAATATTGGGAATTATGCATTTATTAGCATGTGCGTGATAATTGGCTTTTTTCCTCTTTCAAAATTAACAAATTATATATCAAAAAGGCTTTACGTGTGTGTATACGCATATGTTTGTACGTGCACATTGTGTGTATGTGTGTGAGGTGGGTAGTAGGTCATTTGCAGCTGCGGGCAGCATGTGTGCATCCCAATGGGACGGTCTTGTTTAGTCTCCCTTCCAGAGGGCCCCAGGCAGTATGTGGTGGATTCCTCTTCACTCTCTCCTTGGGAACACTCCGCTACGGCAAGCAGACACACACACACACACACACACACACACACACACACACACACACACACCCTTGCAAACTTTTGCACAATTAATCACCCTCTGTAGCAGCATGTTCATTATAATCTAATATCTGACAGCTATACTGAAACTGCTATTAGTTCTACCCTAACACCCACTCTCCTTTGGAATCTTAAAAGTGTGCACGTGTGTTTGAGTCAGTCAATAGCCAACATGCATGAAAGCCCGCTCTTCTCCCCTTTCTCTCTTTAATCCTCTTTTAAATTTTACATGGATTCTCCATCGTGGCAGGTTTGCAGAGGTTAAAAGTGCTGATTCCATGGAAGTACTAGGATGTGTTTGAATTTGGTGAGGAACTACCAGTGAGTAGATAGATGGTCCAGTGAGAATGCTTACATATATACACCCAGGTACAGGTGCATGTACCTACACATTATCTACTAACACACACACACACACACACACACACACACACACACACACACACACACACACACACACACACACACACACACACACACACACACACACACACACACACACACGTACATAGAGCCACAGAGGATCTCTGAAGGTCAGAAGGAAAAACCTGCTATAAGCTTCCTCCTGCCAGTGTCATGCCCTGTCCCATGTGCAGCAGAGTTTGATCGATGAGAGGAAACTCAGTGCTTAAATAAGGGTTAGCCAGGTTTTACGGAGTACACAGGGGTTAGAGAGAAAAAACAAATTCCTCTTTAATAGTTTTAGCCTGGGGTCTGTGGTCAGAAATGGCTATAGAATAAAATGGAGACGACCAGTCCTGGCTACGTTTGCAGACCTTTGAATTGTGGTTCTTAAAACGAGAAGTGTAAATCTAACTAAGGTTCTATGAATTCTGTATGACCACCAGAGATGGTATGTTATACCTGGATATGCATTGCACACATGCGCAGGATTTCGCGATATAATACCTACAAATTCACACATGTGACCTGGGTGACACAACCAACCTGATAAAGGAGCCTCGCGCCCAGCAGTCTTCTACAGAATCTTCTCCTCAAGATTCCGAGTGACAATGAACTCTGGCAGTCATCCAGAATTCATAGAACCTAGTTACATTCATAACACTCTCTCTATTTCATTCTTCCTGGTGGCCAGATATAGTATGTAATACCTGGATGACCCATACTAACAAGGTCATGAGGAATCTGCACTCACCATGCCTCAGTTGCAGGCCAAAGGAGAAGCCAAGACTGCTGTCGATACAGGATGAAAGGGGGCCATTTTAACTATGTAGACGCAAGCAAAGACAGAGGAAGAAGCCCAAGTATCTGCAGCACAAATGTCACTCAGTGTAACACCCCTCAAGGCAGCTCAAGAAATGGAGACACCCCTGGTTGAATGACATTTCATGGGGGGGGGGGGACCTGGAGGCCCATGAACCTGTATGCTTGTGATATGGTATCAACAATCCAGTTTGAGGGTCTCTGTTTAGATAAGGAACTTTGCCCTCCATAACAAACAAATAGTGCATCAGACTTACGGAACCCAGCTGACACATCTATGTTCTGCCTCAGAGCCTGAATAGGACAAAGTAGGCTGGTATTAGGGTGCCATTCCTGTGCCCCTGGCTGCAGGGTAAAAACTGCCAAATTTATTGGTGGATTGATGTGAAAAGCTGAAAGCATCTTAGGAGGAAATGAGGTTGAGCCACATGGTAACCCTTGACCCGTCAGAATTCCAACACAAACAGTTCCTGGCAACAGACAGGGCATAAAGTGCACCAAGATGCAACAGTGAGGAGAAACAGTCTTACCAGACAACCATCTGAAGTCAGCGTGTTCCAGGGGCTCAAACGGTGAGGAACATAAGTTTCTAGGACCTGTACAAAACGTGGGGGCCCAACCGGAGATTACCTTCAGAAAACGGCTCAACAGAGGATGTGACCCTACAATTTGATTGTCCACCAGAGACGGCAGCAACCTGCACCTTAATGGTAAAGATCAAGAGCCCCTTATACAGCAACATCTGCAAATATTTGAACAATAAAGGTACAGAGCAACACTCTGGATCCATGTGTTGATCCTTGCCCCAACTGGAAAAGAGTTTACACCTGTTGGCATACAGCACCCTAGTTGAGGATACTAAAGCAGTAAGTATGGTGTGGACCAAAGCTTGATTACAAGAACTCAGTAGCAAGCCTGGCCTCTCAGAGGCCAAACATGCAGCTGAAGGCAATCCAGATGAGGATACCAAATGTGATTCCCCACCTGTGACAGAAGTTCCTGTCTCTGGGAGAGGCCAAGGTACTCCGCTGAGAAGCCGACGGATCACAGGAAACCATATCCTTCCTAGCCAGTATGGAGCCACCAGCAGTGCTATCTGGTTGCATCTGTCTATTCCGTGAAGTATCAGCATGAGTAGTGGAAGCGGCGGGAATGCATAAATGAGGCAATCTGGCCAGGGGTGTGCCAGCTCATCCTGCCCCAATGGACTGGTTGGTTCTGAGAGGGAGAAACCACAGAGGACAGTGTATTTATGTTTCTGAAGCAAACGGGTTGACTTCCGCTCTGCCATACCTCTCCCAGATCATCTGTGAACTACCATCGGGTCCAGTCTCCACTCACCTGGGGGGGGGGGGACTCTAGTGGGAAGCATGTCTGTGGCTTTTTTATATGCACCCCTGATAAATGGATTGCCCTGAGACTTGCAAGGCAAGGTGAGTCCCAATGAAGGAGTCTCTGAGACTCCCACAGGGACTGACTGGATTTAATGCCCCCCTGATTGTTCACATGATAAACTGTTGAAGTGTTGACTGATCGAACAAGGACATGTTTCCCTTCCAAGAAAGGGAGAAAATGTTTGAGTACCTGGAATCCTCTTCTGAGGACTCCAGGTCCCCCTGGCTGACCTGTGATTCCACAAAACCCCACTGCCTGAGAGGGAGGAAGCTGTTAGCACTATTTCCCAGCAAGAGGAAAGTGAGCCCAAGGGAACACTATGGCACAGATAAGCCATGATTCTCCAGGGTTCTACAGACTGAAGGCACTGGCTTGAGACCATCATCATCCTGCTTTGGTGCCTCTTGGGGTCGAGGCCCAGACTGTTGATCCAGATCTCCAAGGGGCATGATGAAAGGAGCCTTAGAGGGATTACTGCCATTGCTTTTGTCAATTTGCCCAACAACTGGAGGAATAGGCCGAATGTTAGCCTTGTGCCCTGCAGAAAATGAGAAACAAGGCTGAGAATGTTGTCCACTGTCTGGGCGGAGGGAGAGGTACTCATTAACACTGAATCGAGGACAACACTAATGAACATGACTTGCTGACTGGGAACACCCTCGATTGAATTGAACTTTTTGCATATTCGATGGCACGTTTCCTTAGAAAGATGCCGTCGAATATGCCACCTCCTGAGAACTAAAGACCTCAGAGGGTCGTTGACAAGTCATTCTGACCCTGTCAAACTTTGGGGGCTGATGCCTGAACTGGATACTATCTATCTCTTGGAAAGAGTTGGTAACACCCAAGGGTCCAAAATTGAGGCCTCCCAGTGTCTGAAATGTTGCGTGGAGAAACGGCTGGTGCCTGGACTTTGGGAGTCAGGTTCGACTTCCATGGCCTTTGGAAACCTTGGGGTGGGTTGGTGGGAGCCTTCTATTTGGCTTCCCTATCCCTTGGTGTCTGAAAGGGAGGCTATGGAGGGACTTGTTGGAGGTGGCCCTGCTGAAAAGATGGACGTTTGGCTCTTGAGAGACTCTGAGTGCTGGCTGCAGGGCAAAGAGTGCTGGTGTGTCTTGGTTTGGTTAAAGGTGCCCGGTGTACGTCAGCAAACTGTTACCTGACTTTGTTCACTTGTGCATTACACTCCAAGGTCTGTTGAGCTGCAGGACCAAACATCTGTCCTGGAATGACAGGCAGCGTGCGAAGTGTCTTCCTGCACCCCTCTTCCAAGGGAGACTAGGCAAGCCACACTTGGCTCTGGGCCAAGGTCAAAGTGGACATCAGTCTGCCAAACTCCCTGGTCATGAAAGCAAATGCCTGGAATGACGCATCACTCAGGCTGTGTCGAGGCATCAACTCCAGCAGTCTGGAGAGTCTGTGATAGGGCTAGAACAAGGTGGGAAAGGGAGTTTCCAATATGACCCATCAGAGCTGCTATGCCATAGCTCTTGGTAAGGAGGTCATCTGTGTGATTCTGCTCTGTGGGCATGGACAATGGGCATCCGGTCTAAGGACTTCGTCTGGAGATACTATCAAAGAATCAATGGGGGCATCAGTGGCAAGCATTTGGTCTAGACCATATTGAGCAGTGTCCTTCATAGCAGCCAAAGCCTTGTGTTCGCTTGGTAGGTGGAGGAATGCCTTGACACCTGACCAGCACCCTTGAAGTTCATCATTGTATAGGACAGAGGGGGAACCCTGAATGCATATGGTTGTGTTGTGTGCTTGAAAAAGGCGCTAGAGGGAGCAGCCACTACAGGAGCAGCATCCAGACCAAGCCATGATATGGCCAACTGAATGCTTGCTTAACTGTGGAATGACCAGCCTTAGTATCTCCCAGGGTATCTGCTCTTGACCTGTACGAACCTGTCACCATAGAGAAGGTGGACTACCTCTCCAACTCCTCCTGTTTTCCTGCTCCCTTATTAGTGAAAAGATTTCTTGAGGCTGCATTGGATATTGCGTCCTCATCACATTGGCTAGCAACAGAGGATAAAGTAGCTAGACCATCACTCTCATCATAGGCCTGGAATGGTGGCTCTGAAACAGCAGTGACAGCAGTAGCGGAGGGGCTGCCAGGCTGTAAATCAAGAAGAAAGGCCTTAATCTGGGCAAACCTAGAGGTCAATGTGTCTACTTTAAGAGCCAAAGGTTCATCACACTTCCATTTCTTCTTAGTGTTGGAGGCATCACCCTGTGTGTGCCTGTGACACTTAGAACCTGAAGGGAGGCTGAATGCAGGCATTCCAGAAGGAGGTAAGCCAGCCTCAACAATCCTACTGTCAGACTTGGCCAACCTTGTGGTCCTCTCTGCTAATGGCATGCAGGTGCAATTAGTGCAAGCATTATCGGTCAGTGCCTGCCTTAGGTGGTTGATGCCAAGGCACGATGGACATCTATCATGGCTATCTTCTGGGCTGAGAGGGACCAAGCAGGAGTTACAAACAGAGAGCGTAATCGACTTCAGGACAGAGTTTCTGTCATAAACCAGCTTATATAACACCATAGCTACCAATCCAATTAAACCAGAACCTATAACGCCATAAGACGAGTGATGTAGCTGTAAGGCGAGAGAGACTCAGCTGCATATCCAATTAAACTAGCACTCATACCGCCTTGAGGCTAGTGATGTAGGTAAAGCAAGAAACGTGCAGCTACAAATCTTAACTCCATTTGTGTCACAGACAATTCACACAAGTCATCCTGCTAGGGGTAATAGCATGTAATTACCATAAACAAGCATTAAGTCAGTAGCCAAGATGTTGAAAAAAGCACTCTCCGCTATGGTTCTCCAACCGTTGACACAGTCATTGTAACGAGGTGAAAAAATTTCAGTGAAGACTGGTCGGTCAAGTATAAAAACCACGAGCTAGTACACTGCACAATAATAATTAACCTGCAATGAGCAGAAGCGCTAAGAGGATAGCAAGGCATGCCCACCGGGGAAATAAGGGTGGCTACTTATCTGGGAAAGTCCAACACTTTGTAATCAGAGTTTCGGCAAAACTCCCAGTGGAGATGAGCACCGGCTATGCAGTCTCTGGAGAACGAAACATAGCTCCAACTGATAGGTTATGAGGCTACTGGCATAGGTGGTGAAGCACTTATGCTAGCTAATGCTAACAACATACATGACCTGCGCATTTATTAATCCCCATGGGGAAATTAATACTCTGCATTTAACCCATCCCAACACACACTAGGAGCTAAAGCTAGGAGCAGTGGGCAGCCACCGTGCAGAGCCTGGGAACCAACTCCAGATCCTCTTACCATTCCTCGGTCAAGGGCACAGACAGGAATATTAACCCTAAACTACACATCTTTTGATGGTGAGAGGAAACAAAATCTGGAGGAAACCAATGCAGACATTAGGAGAACATGCAAACTCCACACAGAAAGGATCTGGGACGGCCTGGGGTTTGAACTCAGGACCTTCTTGCTATGAGGCAACAGTGCTAACCACTGGGCCACCGTGCTGCCCAACTGCTGGTTGCCAAACTGCTGGGTGCCAGACTGCTGAGTGCCAGGCCCCTTTATCAGGTTGCTTGCGTCACGCCGGTCAAACATGCGACTTTATTATGTCTCGACCTCTTGTGCATGCGCGTGATGCCTATCCAGGTATTTCATACCTTCTCTGGCGGTCAGGAAGAACAAAATAGAACTGACATTATCTTGACAGCATTTGACACAAAAGTCAATACAATCCTTTGATATGTGGGTAACCTCACATGATATATGCAACATTTAGGCTGTGGGAGTATTTATCATAAAGATGGTAATATATACATGGCTTCACCATACATTTCTCGGTGGGTTTCTGTATGTGTGTGTGTGTGTGTGTTGTCTGTCTTTTCCTTTATGTTCCCCTGTGATAACCAAGATAAAAATCTTTTTTTGAGGGCTTATCTTTCGACGCTGTTGTTGCTTCATTATTTTACTGCATTCTCTGTGTATGCCAAATTAGCTTTTCATCAGATCAGCTGATTGAGCTCATAGTGAAATTTCAGTGCCTTCAAGATGAGTGTGTCTCGGGGTCTGGAAGTGGGAGTGGAGGGTTGGGCAACTCAATTGCAGAATCACTCAATGATCAGGACTTATCAGTGTGTCTACTATTCATTTCTTCTAGTGCTCCACAGTTATTCATGAATAATTGGATTTTGGGATTTTGAGTTTCCACAATTAATAATCATGTAATTTGGTGAATTGTTTAAATTGTATTTTCAATGTATTTGAAAATCCCTGTGTGTTAAGTGCTCCCCTTACACCTGGCAAATAACAACCTTTTAAGTGTGCAGTGTGCACCCAGATGACATCCCATGTGACAAAAGAAGTCATCAGTAACAGGTGGGAACGATAGAGAAGCCCAACAGAGAGGGTTGTTGGAAAAAGATGGCAATAGAGAAAGTGCAAAAGGGTTGAAGGGTCCATTGGCCATCCATCCATTATCCAAGCCGGATAATGGAGCCTATCCCAGCAGTCATTGGGCAGCAGGTGGGGAGACACCCTGGACAGGCCCCCAGTCCATCACAGGGCGGTCACGTTCACACCTAGGAACAATTTAGTATGGCCGAATCACCTGACCTACATGTCTTTGGACTGTGGGAGGAAACCGGAGTAGCCGGAGGAAACCCACGCAAACATGGGGAGAACATGCAAACTGTGCACAGAGGACGACCTAGGATGACCCCCAAGGTTGGACAACTCCGAGGTTTGAACCCAGGACCTTCTTGCTGTGAGGTGACCGCGCTAACCACTGCACCACCGTGCCGCCCTCTTAAGGATATCGAAACCCATTGTCCGAAACAGGCTCATTGTTTTGAGTTGCAAATTTACCATGCTGTATTTTGTTTACTGAGATCGTGACTAATAGTTATGATGACACATAATGATCACAATTTTGAGCAAATTCTCCAGAATTTTATTCCTGTATGGCTCTACTTTGCTTTCAGTTGGTCAGCAGGCCATGTGGGCCACCCTGTGTATGTTTGTTTTGGTATGTGTGTGTGTGTGTGTGTGTGTGTGTGTGTGTGTGTGTGTGTCTTTCTGTCTGCCTGTTATTCTCTCCTAGTGGCATCAACTGCATTTATCACTTTATGAAACCACTTTACCAATTGATGTCATAGAGAGAAGTCGCTATCTTTTTGTCAAGATTTGAGTTGCGCAACAACTCAGGCCCACAACAAACACCCAGCACACATAAAAATATTCCTCACAGTTTACGCTGCACTGTTTTGCATGGTTGTCATATCTGTTTTG
Source organism: Lampris incognitus (assembly GCF_029633865.1). Classification (NCBI taxonomy): domain Eukaryota; kingdom Metazoa; phylum Chordata; class Actinopteri; order Lampriformes; family Lampridae; genus Lampris; species Lampris incognitus. The sequence goes on along the minus strand of NC_079211.1, from coordinate 138,391,479 downwards.
TCGGAGTCGACATTAGCCCATGTATTCGGTGTGGCTCACATCCCCTCTCCGGTGATAGGTGTTATTATCCGGCTGTATGCTGACAGCCTATCCCTTAACCCTCTTAGGAGCACACTATGCAACGCTCGGCTGACTTGTTTGTGCTGATGTCAAGTTTTAGCGGTTAGCAGGCGGTTACCATATGCCACTGTGTTGCTGTCGCCCCCGATGTCAGTCAAACGGGTGTCAACCTGAGCTCAGAGCGCAGGATGCAGAGGTGCACACCAGAAACACTGCAATGGTGACAAAGCAGACACACACATGCTAACACAGCTAGCATGAAGCTAACAACCAGACTGTTATTTCACAATACATATATTTTCACACACTCAAAACACACACCCATCCATTCTGTTTAACCCTCTTCAGGGTCCTGAGTTGCTGAAGCTTATCCCAGCTTACTTTGGGCAACAGACCAGCGGACATGGCTGGACAGGCCAGCGGTCCCTTGAGGGGCCAACACATGGACATCCAGTCACGCATATTCTCTTTCATGACTACAAGCAAGTTGATTCCTCAATTTCCTTTACATGCGTGTCTTTAGACTCTGATCAAGGGGAAACTGGATCACCCAGGAAGACATATTCCACCCCCCCCAAAATTTAAACAGAAATGCAAATATTTACAGCTCAGTGTAAACGACATAGGAGCAGACAGTTTTCTCTGTTCTGCGGGTAAAAGGAGAACAGAAATCAAGCACACACATACACATGTAAACATGCAAAGGCACAGATGTACTTGTTGGAATGCCAAGAGACGACAGTACAGTCTGTGTCTGGCTTCGCAAGGGTGCCGTTTGGAAGCATCCTGCTCTTCATCAGCTGACTGAAGGACACGGCAACATCTGTGGTGGTCCTTGAAGTGAAACAGACCATGCACCTAACAGAGGCCAGGGTGGGGAACGTTATGCACATACACACGAGAAAACACACTTGCACATTAATGGGAAAACATGCAAAAATGTCAGAGAGCAGGGTAGAAGTGGGGTGGTACAAGATACAAGCTGGACACATTGTATCTAGTCCTGAATGATGTTCCCACTTTTGTGGCCTTTCGGAACCTTGATCAAGAGGCCTTGGCTAAACTAATTCCATACTTAGAAAAAAAAACAATCCAGGGGTGTCCGGGTAGCGTGGCGGTCTATTCCGTTGCCTACCAACACGGGGATCTCAGGTTCAAATCTCGTGTTACCTCCGGCTTGGTCAGGCATCCCTACAGACACAATTGGCCCTGTCTGCGGGTGGGAAGCCGGATGTGGGTATGTGTTGTGGTCGCTGCACTAGCGCCTCCTCTGGTCGGTTGGGGCACCTGTTTGGGGGCGAGGGGGAACTGGGGGGAATAGCATGTTCCTCCCACACGCTACACCCCCCTGGTGAAACTCCTCACTGTTAAGTGAAAAGAAGCGGCAGGCGACTCCACGTGTATGGGAGGAGACGTGGTAGTCTGCAGCCCTCCTTGGATCAGCAGAGGGGGTGGAGCAGCGACCGGGATTGCTCGGAAGATTTGGGTAATTGACCAAGTGCAATTGGGGAGAAAAACGGGGGGGGGGGATACAAGTTGGGATGTGTTGTGCTAACTCAATGGAAGTAAACCTTCCACTCTCCCTCCTCCTGCCTCTCTCCACCCCCTGATCTGTGCCCACCGTGTTAAGATGCTGGTTGTTGTTTGTGGGTGTTAACAGAGGCTTTTTTTATTTTCAGACTGTCCCTGCAGCTTTCTGTTTACAGTAACCTTGTTCTGACTCACCCTCCGCTCTCCCTCTTGACTCTTGATTTTTCTCTCCTCAATCTTTCCTCTCCTCTCGCTCTTTTCTTATAATCCTCACGTCTTGCTTTCTGTCCACTCTCAAACCCGTCTCAATCCCCGTTTTATCCAGAATGAAGTAGCCCCTTTGGAGTCACTGTCCCTTTGGCCTTTGGCAGTTCAGCGTGGTGTGACCATGGAAAATTAGACCCCTTCTGTGTTCTAGCTGCTGTCTCTGTGTCTGTACCTCCCTCTCCTACTTTTGCATTCCCTTCTCCTCTCTTGGTCTGTCTCTAAATTAAACATTGGTTAAACTGCCCGGCACTAGTTTCTACGAACGGCAATAAAGAACCGACGCTGTAGCGATAACATGACATGGTACCATGCTGCAGGACTCCAGGGAGTTACAAGATGGAAAGGCGCCGTGCCCCGTTTTAATATTACAGATACCATTGCACTGAGAGGAACGGAGATAGAGGTGGAGGGGGAAAGATAGAACGATGGAGAGGGTGAGAGCAAAGGGGGAAAAGAAGCAAGGGCGTAGGGGGGAGAGAGAGAGTGTAAGTGAGTGAGTGAGTGAGAGCGAGAGAGAGAGAAACAGAGAGAGCAAGAAAGTGAGAGAGAGAGAGAGAGAGAGAGAGAGAGAGAGAGAGAGAGAGAGAAGTGAGATGTCTCAGACCAGAGACTGTGATCTAGCTGACTGCAGTTGTCTGGGATGACCTAGTTGCAACCCCTTTGAAGTCCACAGGCTGATCTCTCTCTATAGGCTACAGCGGGGATCTGCTGCATACAGCTTTGAGAAAGAGGGAGAGAATGGTTGTGGGGGGGGGGGGGTTAGTGGTGGGGGGAGGGGTGAACCAAAGGTCTTGAGCTCTCCCAATATATATGTTTGTGCATGCACGTTCACACGTGTGTGTGTGTCTGAGCATTTCCGCTGGGTACGTCTTTTCTTGCATGCGCCCGTGTAGACACGTGTTGCAACATGTCAGCTTGTCTGTGCCGGCGCGCTGCGGTGCGGTGGCTACTTTTGAAGCGCACACCGTTGTGTGTTTGTGTGTACTTATCTGTGTGAGAGGCAGGTATTCCTTTTGTAATGGATCCATAGCTGTAATGTCAGGCCAAAGACAGCCTTTATCCTTTAGCCCACCAAATTACAAGACAGTGGTGCATCGTCGGGAGAGCTGACCTAGAATGGTCCAATCGCTCTGCACCCAGCCCCCTGTCTGCCCTCTCCTGTGATCACAATGCTGCCAAATCCGCAGTCTGTAGCGTGTGTGTGTGTGTGTGTGTGTGTGTGTGCGTGTGCGTGTGCGTGTGCGTGCGTGCGAGCATATGACCCAGTTCAGTTGCTGGTGTAGCCAGTCTTGCCCTTAGTGTGGGCAGTTGTGCTAGGACAAAAACCCAGAGATGAGACCCTGTGCTCTTGTGTGTGTGCAAGTGTGTGTCCGTGCTTGTGCACAGTGGTTTTTGTGTCCAAATTTGCATGAGCGAGGCAGAAAAGAGAGCTACAGGAACAAAGGTACATGCACATTAAGGTGTGTGCGCGTGCACATGTGCGTTTGTGTAGGTTCGATAGCTAAGCTCCCACTGAGCTCGTGAATCCCGACCATACACAGACAAACCGATGGACACGCAGCAGTCTCTCTCACACGTAGACGCATACACACACTTGTTCAACATGGCCGCTTGGTGAACTCTCTCAATTATCCAGACCCTTTCTCTCACATCCCCTCTTCCCCCGGCCCTCCATCCCTCCATCTCTCCACCTGCTCCCCATCGAGACTCTGTATGTGCAGATGTACTCTGCTGGGGGCATGCTTAACCTTTTTCCCTGCTCCACAACACCAGGAGACTCAGACACACTCACACACTTCCCTTCAAGTTGGGCTTCAATTAAAAAAATCCTCTGCTTTTTTTTTCTTTCTTTTTTTTCCTGCTCTCCCTCTCTCCTTTCCGTCCTCTCTTTCATTCTCTCCCTCCGCCGTCTTTGTGAAGTTGGCCTGGGGCCTGGCGGAAGCTCATCAGCCCTTTGCCTTGGCTAGATTGCATACAGGTACCCTCTGTGGCTATTTCAAATGACTTAATTAGCTGTGAGCTGTGAGTGCGGAGAGATGGCAGAGGTTCTCTCTCTCTCTCTCTCTCTCTCTTTTTCCTCTCTATCTCTCTCTTTCTCTTTCTCGCTGTCTTCAGAGGGAGAGAAAATGATTGAGCCCATGTGACACATTTAGTCCCTTGCTGTGCAGTTTCACTTTCTAGGTCATGCTCTGGCTGTGAGACTGACTGCCTGATACCCTGTGGAATATGAAGTCAGGCATCGAGACACGCAAGAGAGACAGTACCTTCATCAGCGTGCGCACACGCACGCACACACACACACACACACACACACACACACACACACACACACACACACACACACACACACATTCAAACAAACAAACATTCACACAAACACAAACGTATACACAAATTCATCAGTCGATGTTTGCTATGGTTGCCACTTGGCAATCTTCAGTTGTCCCGTTCGCTGTAATAATCTACCGTCACCCTCCACCTTGTGTAATTGTGCGCTGTTTTGTACACGTGAAGTTCATTAATTCCATAAGCTGCGCAGTGTGTATCAGGCGTGATAATTGTCAAGAATCATGGCTGCTTTTCTGATGCATTACTCCGACACAAATTGTACGGAGCTAGGGGCAGGCACAATTTCAGCATCGACGTGTGTGTGTTTGTGTGTGTGTGTGTGTGTGTGTGTGTGTGTGTGTGTGTGTGTGGTGTCCACAGATGTGAATCCCTGTACACGTCAGCGATCAAGGTGTGCGTCTGGGTTTTGTCAGTGAAGACTTCATCAAGGCACGCCCCATTGTAGCATCACTCCTTGTGTGCTCCTAAGGGACGCACGCCGCGCCTATGCCACACATATACACACATGCGCGACCGCCAGCTTCTTGAGCTCCCCCCTCCGAGGGACACGAGGGGAAACAGGAAGATGTCGGGATGTTGTCGTGTTTGTGTTCTTCTGTTGTTGATCATGGCTTGAAAGCTGAGTAGATGTCAGTCTGTGTAGAGCCACCGCAGATGGTAACGCTGCCGTGAAATGTCACTTTCACAAACAATAACAAACGGTGTCAGAAGTTTTGCCGATGTCAGCTGAGGGGGGGGGTCCCCTCTACTTCTTTTACCGTTGTCAACCTTCAAGGTCTTGAAAGTCTTGCAAAAAAGTTTTTTTTTTTGGGCTCCATAAAGCTTTTTTTATAATGTAGTGCCCTGACAGAACGATATGACCAGAAGCGGGTGTGATCAGTGATGGTCATCAATGACTAAATGAGTTCTCTCATCCTTCAGGGTGAGACTGGACTCTCAGGGGGATTATGGGAGCACTGTTCCTGTTAACTTCTGGTTCTCTGGTCCAGCCGCTGCTATCTGGCTAGCTTCAGGCCTGTGTTAAAAACCCGGGCCTGCTAAATTAAGTTTGGCTGTGCACAGCCTGTGGCATCGCACATGCGCGCGCGCGCACACACACACACACACACACACACACACACACACACACAAAATGTGTTCAGCTATCCTTATAAGGACTCTGCATTGACTTCCATTCATTGTGGATAGCCTAACCCAAACCGTAACCTTAACCATGACCAATTCATGCCTAACCTCAACCTAACCTACATCCATACCTGACCCCTAACCTTAAACAGGACATCAGAAAGGACATTTTGCCTCATTAGGACCGGGCTTTGGTCCTCACGATGACTGCTGATCCCAACAAGCTTAGTGTTTATACCAGAATAGGTCCCCAAAAGGTAACCAAAACCTGCCTGTGTGCGCGCGCGCGCGCACACACACACACACACACACACACACACACACACACACACACACATGCACACACATTTGTGCATACTGTTCTCACTGTCCTTCACATTACCCGGTCTTAATTTGCTCCATCTCTCTCTCTCACTCTCACTCTCTCCCTCTCTCTCGCTCTCTCTATCGCTCTCTGTCTGTTGGTACATTGGCACACACTGCAGCAGAGTTTGGGCTTCTGTCTTGGGGCATGATGGAGTGGAGCTCTTAAGATGGGTACCGGTTTTATGGGGGAGAGGAGCAGACCGGAGAAAGTTATTTATATCTTTACATTCAGCATGCTATCCAAAACCCTGCATGCTTCTTAGTCACGCTGCATCCTAAATGCAAATAACTATTTATTTGTCCTGATAGATATCAGTTATGTTCGTGTTACTCTATGGTCCTGGCAAAGATGCAATTCCCATATCAGAGCAACTCCAGAAAGAAAGTTCTAGATGCCTCTGTCTTTTCCACTGGCTGAGGAGTTGTCATTTGCGATCAGACAGCTTGTTCACCATGTGCCTGTCATTGCTCTGGATAGGAGCTCTGGGCCCCAGCTTCTTGCCAAATGATGGAATGTGTGTGTGTGTGTGTGCATGTGTGCACGTGTGTGTGTGTACGTATTTGCGTGTGTGTGCCCTCAGAGCACTTTGTTGATTCTGCTCTGCAGAGTCAGTGACACATCGAGCGATTCGATGGGAGTCCCCTGGTTTTCCTCACGCTGTGTTTACTCCATCTGTTTACACCCCCAAAAAACATTCTCAAATCTATTACCACCTCCCTGTCTCTCTCTCTCTCTCTCTCTCTCTCTCTCTCTCTCTCTCTCTCTCTCTCTCTCTCTCTCCCTCCATCTCTTTTTTGTTATTCCCTGCTTCTCTTGACTTGTCATTTCAGATCAGCAGTTGTACAGTAGTCGAGCGATGTATCTGTCGACAGACAGCCAGTGCTCGTCTCTCCCTCAGCAGGAGTTTGGATTTACTTGCTCTGTCTGAGCCAGCCAACCTTGAGGAGCCAGGACATGTATCTAGTCCTGAATGAGGTTCCCACTTTTTTGGCCTTTCAGAGCCTTGACCAAGAGGCCTTGGATAAAATAATTCCATACATAGAAAAACCAATCCAGGGGCATCCGGGTAGCGTAGCGGTCTATTCCGTTGCTACCAACACAGGGATCGCCGGTTTGAATTCCTGTGTTACCTCCGGCTTGGTTGGGTGTCCCTACAGACACAATTGACCGTGTCTGTGGGTGGGAAGCCGGGTGTGGGTACGTGTCCTGGTTGCTGCACTAGCGCCTCCTCTGGTCGGTCAGGGTGCCTGTTCAGGGGGGAGAGGGAACTGGGGGGGAATAGTGTGATCCTTCCACGCGCTACGTCCCCCTGGCGAAACTCCTCTGTCAGGTGAAAAGAAGCGGCTGGCGACTCCACATGTATCAGAGAAGGCATGTGGTAGTCTGCAGTCCTCCCCGGATCGGCAGAGGGGGTGGAGCAGCGACCGGGATGGCTCGGAAGAATGAGGTAACTGGCCGGATACAATTTGGGAGAAAAAGGGGGCAAAAATCCACACAAAAAAAACCCAATCCATTCATTAGCATAAAGATTATGCATATTTTACTTAGCTACAGTGTCGATGTTAACACTGTTGACACTGTAGTAGTTTAATGGCCAACACCAATACTGCCTTGGAGTACTTGTAGTGTTCAGTCCTATACAATTGACTTGCTGAAAATGAAGGTTGAAAAACGGTGTGACAAGGACAGTCAAGGTTTTGTGTGATGGTTCAGTCCAGTGTCATTATAATATCCAGTTTGTGCTGAGTGGTTAATGTGTCTGTCTTTCACTGAGACTATACTTTGTTAGACTCCTCCATCTTTCTTTCTTTTCTTTTTGTGTCTCTTGCTTTCTTTCTTTCTTTCTTTTTCTTTCTGTCTTATAGCTCGTTAACATTTATTTACATTCATTGATATTCATTTGTGCAATAATGTTAATGTGTAATTCACTGGCTTCCTTTTGATGATGTATCTGTTGTTTTAAGGTTAACGTTCAAGTGATAACCAACAAGATACATTTAAATTCATGTGATATAACATTTGCCTTGAAATTATGAAATAATTATTGATTTTTTTTTCTGCTCCTTCCCACTCACTGTAACTTCTGAAACAACTTCATTAAGATGTGTGCTCATTATACGATCAGCATTATGCTTTTATAATACCACTCTGGAGTCTATGGGTGATGGTATGAATTGATAGTTTACATATGCAATGCCAAGGGCACAACCAAGGGCTCATGAATGAGAGATGAAAAGGAGAAGTGGAGCAAGGGGAGAAGAAAGTGATCTCACTTTTTCTCTTCTCTGTGACCGTCTAATTAGCCCACTACATTACCAGGTTTCAGCTGCAGAGGCGGGGTTCAGTAGTTCACCCATCCACCTCTGAGCTACAGTGATGGTGAACCTGGATTACCAGCACTAGCAGACACCTAACCCCAGGATTACACCTCCCTGCCTTGTTAAAATACCTGGCCATCAAATTGGCTCAAAGAGCTGACCAATCCGGTAACAAAACGAAGGCGGTTGTCCATTCAAAAACAAACTGCAGTTGCATTCGCTACAATGAGTATGTTTTGTTTTTGTGTTTTTCAATCCCCCACCGTCCTTTTTCTCCCCATTTGTGTCCGGCCAATTGCCCCACTCTTCTGAGCTGTCTCAGTTGCTGCTCCACCCCCTCTGCCAATCTGGGGAGGGCTGCAGACTACCACATGCCTCCTCCGATGCACGTGGAGTCGCCGGCTGCTTCTTTTCACCTGACAGTGAGGAGTTTCGCCAGGGAGACATAGTGAGTGGGAGGATCATGGAGTTCCCCCCCAGTTCCCCCTCCCCCCTGAACAGGCACCCCGACCGACCATAGGAGGTGCGAGTGCAGTGACCAGGGCACATTCCCACATCTGGCATCCCACCCGCAGACACAGCCAATTGTGTCAGTAGGGACACCCAACACGGGGATTTGAACCGGCAATCCCCGTGTTGGTAGGCAACGGAATAGACCACTGCACTACCCGTACGCTCTACAACGAGTATGTTTAACAGAAGTTGTAAACGTTGAGTGCCTTTGAAATTGTATAGCTTGGGTACATTAGTACGGAGGTATAGTTGCAGCGTAGGGACAGTTTTCAAATGATAACTAATAAACAGCTTGTTCAAAATGGACTTCATTTATGATTGCTGAGTTGGAAAACCACACAGAAGCATCACTCAGTGATATGTTGACAGTGGTGATTACCACATTACCACCTCTTTTCCTGTAATACTATCGGAGTAAAAAGTCAGAAAATAAGCTTTTGTTACTTTTGTTCCACATCTTTTAGACTGAATCAGCCAAAGTCATTCCTCCATCTTCCCAGTTGGAACGTCACAGCTTCCAACCACTCTACAGCTAGAAATGTCTTTTGAAGCAGGGCCTTTGCTGAGACTCTCTTGTGTCATACAAGAATACCATGAATAAACTTCATTGTACTCTAAATAATACAATCCTCCTCATAATGCGTTGTTGGATTATAAAATCTATGATAGAAATGGAATGCTTCCCAAAATTTCTACTCAGAGATACGACTTTTGATGAGATTCAAGTTCAGCTTTATTTTCTTTGTATCAGAATACAATTAAATTCTTGTGCTCTGGCTCTCTCTGCCTTAGCACAAAGGACACAAGGACACCCCCCCAAAAAAAACAAACAAAAAAACAAAAAACTACAGATCTACATGTACACATGAATTCATACAATATATACACAATATAGAAAAGTAAATGGTTACACGTTAGTTTACAATACAAGACATCACAAGCCACACTTTGTATCAAATTAGACAAAAAATAGAAATATATTCTTTAGTAGACAGTAAACAAACACAGTTTATACCCTAATTAGACACCATACACCTAAATTATGCTGTAATTAGAGACTGCATATGCATATAATGCCAGGTCAGGCCCAAAATATTCTATACTTAGACACACTATTATACCAAATTAAGGTAACCCAGTGGTTAGCACTGTTGCCTCACAGCAAGAAGGTCCTGGGTTTGAACCCTAGGCTGTCCCAGGTCCTTTCTGTGTTGAGTCGGCATGTTCTCCCAGTGTCTGCGTGGGTTTTCTCCGGGTGCTCTGGTTTCCTCCCACCATCACAATGACATGCAGGTTAGGGTTAATACTCCTGTCTGTGCCCCTGAGCAAGGCAATGGAAAGAAGAACTGGAGTTGGTCCCTAGGCGCTGCAGCTGCCCTCTGCTCCTATACAACAGGATGGGTTAAATGCAGAGAACAAATTTCATTGTAACCTACAATGACAAAATAAAGTGGCTTTCTTCTATACTCCAATTAGAAACCATTCACATCTGGTCGCTACCTCACATGTCCCTTGTTCTCTGGAGTCCCGTGGAGTTTGTAGGTAGTAATACATAGCCTAATACATGCTTCCCCGATGCTCTACTCCCATACCAGTTAAGACATCAGACCATTTAATGCCATGTCACTATCCGACCCCAGTAACATTAGACTATGGAGGTTACCAGGACTCTGCAGCTTTATTTCCCACCATCAGACCCCTATTAGACTTTCTCAGAGGGCACTTAGTGATACATTGCAACAGAACTATACTGTAAACTACAGCGGGGTTCCTACAGCTCAAGGCAAGTTAGATTTAAGACTTTTTTAATGCCACTCGGAATGAAATTTAAGACCAATTTTACAATAACCAAAATTGAAGAAAAAAAAACTCATCAGTTACTTAGGTTTAGGGACAATTGTGACTTTTGGTGCAGTGAAAAAGTTAGATGCTCTACTTCAAATGTTGAAAAAATGTGATACTTTCTAGAGTGGACACAATGAAAACAATAACATAAATCAGCATAAAAACCATGAACCATCAGTAAAAAGGCTAAATTGGCTGAGAACTATAATTCCAAATGGAGATTCTACTGCATTCATCGAGTATTGTCTTTTAGTGAAGTGTCGCAATATAAGACATATATCCACTACTACTACTACTACTGCTACTTCTACTACTACCACTACTACTTTTGGCTGCTCCCGTTAGGGCTCGCCACAGCGGATCATCCATTTCCATCTCTTCCTGTCCTCTGAATCTTCCTCTGTCACACCAGCCACCTGCATGTCCTCCCTCACCACATCCATAAACCTCCTCTTTGACCTTCCTCTTTTGCTCTTGCCTGGCAGCTCCATACAGCATCCTTCTCCCAATATACCCAGCATCTCTCCTCATCACACGTCCAACCTATCTCAATCTTGCCTCTCTTGCTTTGTCTCCAAACGTCCAACCTGAGCTGTCCCTCTAATATAATAATTCCTAATCATGTCCTTCTTCATCACTCCCAATGAAAATCTTGGCATCTTCAACTCTGCCACCTCCAGCTCCACCTCCTGTCTTTTCATCTGTGCCACCATCTCCAGACCATATAGCATAGCTGGTCTCACAACCATCTTGTAAACCTTCCCTTTAACTCTTGCTGGTACCCTTCTGTCGCAAATCACTCCTGACACTCTTCGCCACCCACTCCACCCTGCCTGCACTCTCTTCTTCACCTCTCTTCCACACTCCGTTACTTTTCACAGTTGACCCCAAGTATACCTCCACCTCTCTAGGCTCTCCTCAACCTACGCCCTACTCTCACTACAGATCACATTATAGGACGTGTGTGTGTGTGTGTGTGTGTGTGTAACTTTGTTAAAAGAAACACTCAATGGTAGGGAAAGTGCTCAACAAGTAAATTCTTTGAGACAGTACAAGCCTGTTTCGACAAGCCATAAGCAATCCTTATTTGATTGCTTATGATATATATATATATATATATATATATATATATATAGAGAGAGAGAGAGAGAGAGAGAGAGAGAGAGAGAGAGAGAGAGTTAGTGATGTGTGTATGATAAAGTAATTTCCCTGCTGGGATGATAAAATACTACTACAACTGCTACTACTTTTCAGGTGTCAAGATTTTGCAGACAGTGTACACTCTTCATTTTTCTTGAACAGCATATATATATATATATATAGGGTGTGCAACACAGTATACACATTGGAGATGGCCTGAAAACTCATCCTGAAGATCCTGAACATGTTACATCAGAATAGCCAAACAGAGAAGAACATTGAGTTCTACTCATCCTCTCTTTCACTGTCTGTTTATTAGTCCATTCCTTCTTACTCATCAGATGAACAATTCATCAGTTACTCCTCCGCTAATAAAGGTAGACTACACCTCAATCAGTCTGGCATTGCCATGCAGGAGAACAATGCGTAAGAAAGGGGAAAAGCCTTGGGCTGTTGTGAAAGAGAATTTCTCTTTCAGTTCATTAATTTGTAATATGAAAGTTTACAAAAGGAAGTGAGGTTTTCATTCTTTCGAGGGCCAGAGATGAGATTCAGCCAAAGACGAAAGACGAGAAAAATATTATTGGTTGTTTTGTTGTAGCTAATATGTGCAGTGTGTGTGTGTGTGTGTGTGTGTGTGTGTGTGTGTGTGTGTGTTTATCAGTGTCTGTTTTTTTCTATTTTTGCCTGCCCATAAGCCTGCTGTCTTTACATTTTGCTGGACCCAACATTGTGGTATGTGTTTACATTGACATCACACACTGTGTACCTCTCCGTCCTGTACGTAGCAGTGCTAGATAGATCCTGGCTGCTGGCAGAGCAGAGCAGAGTAGACTGCCGGGTTGGAGTGGGCTAATGAAGTTGTCAGAGGCGTGTAGCAGCAAGGCTGATGGGAGGGCCTGCCAGGCAGCCAATAGAGGGGCAGCGTCTGTGATCAGCCGAGCATGATGGGAGACCACCCTGCGCAGCGAGTGTTGAGGCCCGGCACAGTCCCCAGATCAAAGAACTGGCCCTCTAATACACCAGCAATTAGAGAGATGCTGCAGCCTCTCTCTCTCTCAACCACACACACACACACACATGCGCGCGCACTCATGCACACACACACACAAATGGGCTTGCAAAAATACAAAGTGCAGCAATGAGTAAAACATGCAAACATAAAATCAAGAGCTGTCAAAGTATGTAACATGTATGTGTATATATTTACCCCAAAAATACACAGCACACACACACACACACACACACACACACACACACACACATACACACAACTGCACTAGCATGGTAAAGTTCACACATTGACTGAGATGGCACAGCTAAGAAGAAAGGGAGAGGTGAAGGGAAAAGAGACATCATGGTGTCACAGCTGTGTGTGGATTTTTTTGTAGACTTTGTCCATATCTTTAGCCTCTTTTGCTCTCTCTCTCCACCAACGTTCCTGTTTTCCACCCCCCCGGACCCTCCTTCTCTTCTGTCTGTGTCTCTCTCTCTCTTGCTCTCTTTGTCTTTCTCGCCCTCCTTTAGTTAAGATACCTCATTAATAACCACTTCTCTTTCCTGCCTCATGTTAGCCTCCAGTGTTAGCTTGCCGCTTGTTCTCTATCCCTCCTCCTCTCCTTTTTTTTTTCATTCCCCCTGCTCCTGCTTTCCTCTCCTCTGCTCTCTCCTCTGCTCCCTGCTCTGCCCAGGGTTCTTGTTTGAAATTCAAGAGTGGTGCAGTGAGACTGCAATAACCTACATACAGATCTCTCTCTCTCTCCATCTCTCTCTCTCTCTCTCTCTCTCATTTTCTTTCCGTCTCTGTCTTACCTCCCTCTTCTTCCCTCTCTTCTACCCACTTGTATTTCTTTCCGCCTCCCATTCTCTGTATTCAAAGCCTGTACTCTCCTTCACTCCCCAGCTGAGGCGTATTTTTGAAATAATTATTATTAAAGGTAAAATGTATGCACATATATCATTGCGCTAATGAATAGCTTCATTTGTCCTATTATCATACTATACACACACACACACTGCCGGAATGGCAAAATAGTGCACTAATTTCTCTCTCTTCCTTTATTTATATCTTATATACAATTTAATCTGGAGCTTATAGGAGAGGATGGGGTGGGATGGGGGCAGGAGCACGGGGGATGGCATCAGATATGCTAATGCCATCGGATACAATGAGGTTTATTGTCCCACCTCCACATTGCCTATTTATATGAGTCTACATATGAAGGCTTGTGGCTGGGTGGTAGCACATACCTCCTTGGGCTGCTGCTTGTGTGCGAATGTGACATATGTCGACAGCGGGTGGCAATACAGGGGAAGCGTGGTAGGTTCACAGTCATGTAGAAAAAAGGGACACAAAATCATTACAAAAGTCCCGTTTCCTTATGCTGCATATACCAGACGGCGACGCCGACTGTCGCTCTGGATGCCCTTCCGGGGCAATGGGGAGAGCTCCTTTTCGTTTTTTTTTTTATTTTTATTTTTGCCCTGTGACGGACTGGCGGCCTGTCCAGGGTGTCTCCCCACCTGCCGACCAGTGACTGCTGGGATAGGCTCCAGCATCCCCGCGGCCCCGATTGGGATAAGCGGTTTGGATAATGGGTGGATTTTTATTTTTGTAATCTTTCTTGCTAATAGCTTATCTTTTAAGTTCGACTTATTTTTGATGGGCTGTCATGTTGTGTGGCTGAGCAGAGGCATAGTTATATTTATATTTGAATGAAATCACATGCTGGTTTTTCAGCAGCCTGCCTATTGATGCTGTAGTATAAGTGTAGTGCACAGGAGCTGAAGCTGCTAGAACAGTCTGGCAGAGAGAGGTTTGAACTCTTTTCCGTGGCTCTCATGTCATGATTGTCGTGGTTCAGGAGGTAAGAGTGGGTCATCTGGTAATCAGAAGGTTGCTGGTTCGATCCCCGGCTCCCGCAGAGTGTGTCAAAGTGTCCTCGAGTAAGACACTGAGCCCTTGACTGCTCCTGATGAGCAGGTTGGCGCCTTGCATGGCAGCCCCCGCCACCAGTGTATGAATGTGTGGGTGAATGGGTGAATGTATGAGTGTGTGTGTGAATGGGTGAATGTGTGAATGGGTGACTGTGAGGCATACACTGTAAAGTGCTTTGAGTGGTCGGTAGACTAGAAAAGAGCTGTATAAATGCAGTCCATTTACCGTTCATTTACCATTTAATGTAAAGATTCCTTTGCTTTGCTCTGTGTGTGTGTGTGTGTGTGTGTGTGTGTGTGTGTGTGTGTGTGTGTGTGTGTGACAATTAATCAAACCCTAGTTTAAGGTCTTGTGCAGAAAAGTAAGAATTAAGGGAAAAAAACAACGAACGTCAGCTTATTGTCTAAGAGCTGATGAAGTCACACGTATCAACCATGCAAGTTTGAATATGCTTGCTAAACATTGCATTTATGCCCCTTTTACACTGGCCAAAAAACCCGCTAATGTCAGCCTTTGGTCAATGTAAAAAGGCGGATGTTAGCAGGGTTTTTTTTTGGCCAGTGTGAAAGGGGTAATAGTACCTGTCTTTTTTAAATACTGTGAGTAGGGTCATATTTATATCCTGGCCGTGTGTGTGTGTGTGTGTTGGAAAAACCAAGAGAAAGTGGGAGTAATACCCACACAGAGAGGGGAGAGAGAGAGAGAAAAGCATGGAAGAAGCGGGGCAAACGTTACACTGATGGCACGTCACTGTCCTGAGTAATCACAATCCTCGTTTGATTGGCTGCAGCTTCAGAAAGAAGGAGAGTATGTGTGAACTGCGGATGAACCGAAACCTGCATATGAACCTGGGACGGCAGTACCCAGCCCTGCAGCCTGGGATTTCCTAAACCGCCTTGCTGCCGCTGTTTTGTGAAAGTGTGGACGGATACAGGTTTAGAGCATCCTCGCAGTCACCTTGAGGCGTGCCTTTGTTGTAAAACCTTTGAATCCGTTTCACCGGCACCTGCAAACTGATGCAAACATTTAAGTACAATGCAGTTTTTATTTGATTAATATCGTATTTAAATGAACCTGTGTTTTTTTGTTTTTTGTTTTTTCTCTTTGAAAGAGGTGATTATCGATCATGGTTACACAAGCCATGTGAGGGTCAGTAGAGAGACGCACAATGAATGAGTGAGTGAAAGAGAGATTAGCTTCGACTACACTTTTGCTCCAGGCTGCTATACTTCCTTCTTGGTACCACAGTCCCTTTGTGGATGTAATTTTTCCTCTCTCTCTCTAATCTCCTTGGCACTTTTATCATCAGACCGTTTCTTCTGATTTTCTCCCCCCCTTTTTCTCCCTTTTCCCCCTTATGGTTGTGGGTTGTTTTTTTTTTCTCTTCTAATTGGAACAACAGAGTAGCGTGAACAGACGGAAACAGCAGGGCTGTTTTTCCAGCCGAGGCAGATAGGTGGCAGTATACAGTCAGTTTGGAGATGCTATGTCTTTCCCCACTCACTCTTTCTCTCCCTCTCTGTCTCTCTCCCTCCTTCCTCTCTTTTGCTCTCGTTCCCTCTTCTCTCCATCTTCCCGCTCCCTTCTCTCCCTCCGGCTTACTCGGGTCATCTTCTTCTTTTGCCCGTATCACTCCCTCTTTCAGTTCTCTTTCCGCACACACACACACACACACACACACACACACACACACACACACACACACACACACACTCAGAACACACTCAGAACACACTTAACACACACATATCCCACAGACCCATTTCTTCCATTATTTGCAATTTACAAAAATTAACAAATTTCACACATAACAGATATCCCCAGTCCCCCAGTTTACCAGCTGAAGCAACTTTAAATAGAACATAAGGATAGAACATAAGGAGGAGGACTGATCAGATTTATGTATATTATCGACTGCATCCCCCTTCTCTTTCTACTAGAGCCCAGTGGGAAGATCATCTGAAATAACAGCTCACCTGCTGGTCCATTCTTCAGAGAGTAGTCTTCCTCAGTTTGTGCACTAGGCATGGGCTTCTATAATTCGAGGTCGTACACTGCCTTCATCTATCCAAGGAAAAGCTGGCTAGGATTTGTCCAGGTGCAGACCCCTTATGCAACAGATGCAAGACTAACAGGATCCCTCATTCATAGTTTCTGTACTTGTCCAGATCTTCATGCTTATTGGACATCCTTTGTTTGATGCATTGTCAGAGCTTTGTGGAGTCAAATTCTCCCCTTGATCAACATTTTCGGAGTAGTACCAGAGGACACGCTCATTCCCAGATGTCCCTTTAATGCGATTGCTTTTGCTTTGCTTAGTTGCTAGCCGCCTTGTACTTGGTTTGAAGTGGAAGCAGGAGGCCTCTCCCACACCTGTCCAGTGGGCTGGAGAACTTAGGAGGTTTTTACACATGGAGAAAATAAAGTTTACGTAGGGTGGCTGTACAGATAAATTTTACGAGACATGGCAACCATTCCTGACATTTTTGAAAATGTAAAAACTGTGTACTCTTTCATAACCTATTCTTATTCAAACCAAAACTACAATGTGGGCTGGCTATAGACAACCGTGACTAATATATACATCTACTTTTTTGTGTGAATGTGTGTATTTATGTTTACATTTTCATCTATTTTGCCATTTGTATACACATTTGAAAAGAATGTGTGTGTGTTTGTGTGTGTGTGTGTGTGTGTGTGATATGATATTTCTGCTTTTTATTTTTATTTTAGTTCTGTACATCAAAGAAACTTGAATCAGTTCATCTGGAAACAATGATTGATTTTCCTACCTGGATCACTGAGCATGCAGATAGACTTTTAGTTTTGTATGGTTTGTCTCTTCTTCTGCAAGCTTTTCAGACTGATCTGCGGGTCCTCGTCTTCAGGAGCTCTCTATTCTCATGTAAGAAGGGTGTGATTTGAGTTCGTGTCCACCTACATGGCCATCTAGTATACAATTCACTCTACTACACAGCTTTCATGATTCACCGCTTACTGTATTTCTTGTCGTGGCCTGTCTTTTAGATGGTCTTGACTAGTTCTCGTCAGCGGTCCTCACCTCGTTTTGTGTAGAACGCTTCAGTCCACGTTGTCCCTTGTTAGCTCAGCGGACCCAGCACATGCTAAGAGGAGAGAAGCAGCAGATGGGGGAGACAAATGCTAGCTAACACTGTGCAAGCTGTGAGTCAGTGGCACCGAGTTAGAAACGGTGTACAGATGAATGCAGATACATGTGTATGTTGCACACGTGCACACATGCGTGCGCGCACACACACACACACACACACACACACACGCTATGTTTGGCTAGATCAAGGCTGAAGCTCTTAGGAACTAGAAGGAGATCAGGCGCGCAGAGCCTATGGAAATAGACAGCTTTGTCATTGAAACACCCTTCTCCCCCGAGACCCACCCACCCTCTCTCTGTTTTTGCCTTTTCCTTCTCTGTTGCTCAGCCTACCCCCCACCACCACCACCCTCCCCCCCTACAAGCAATGTCTTTGGGTAAGCATTCAGAGCATCCCTGTATTGCGAGTCCGGAGGAAGAGCCAAGACTACCAGCCAACTGTTTGCTGTGTCATCTGAAAGGTGCCCATGACTCATCGCAACACTCGGTCCACACACTAACCCGTCTCTGATATCAGCACGGGTTTGTTTTCGAAGGTGTCGAGTTATGCGCTTTGCACGCCCCCCCCCCCCCGACTCTGTTTCTTTGTAACTGTTGTCTTCTTCCCCCAAGTGCGTTCATCACCCGGGGTTTATGCTTTATTTCTTCAAATTGAGTTGGAAGCCTCTCCGTAACTCCGTCTCCAATCACCTTCTTTTTTTTTTAAATGTTATTATATCTCATTCTTTCATTATCTAAATGCGAATGATTCGTTAATTTCTTTCTTTCTTTCGGTAATAGAGCAAAGCAGTTGTGCAAAATGGTAAAAAACAGAAGCAGGGAAAACAGGAAAAAAAGACATTCGCTCACTGCTATTACCGAACACCTGCCGACTTCTCCCCCCGTCTTTCTCTCCGTCTAACAATGTTAGCAAACTCACCAAAGCCTAGCATTATAAGCAGATTATGAGTAATTGTATGTGTGTATTTTGTTGTTGTTGAAGGAGGCGGTACATGGTTCAGTGGGGATGGGGGGGGTCCCATTGTTGTTTTTGTTTTTGTTTTATGTTTTTCTTTTGAGATCCTGACAAGAACCCCACTCGTGCTCGTGGTTCTGCCCTGCATGGTTGCCACCCTGTTGGGCAGGGATGTGATGTTAGCGGTGGCAGCTCTGTCTTTTATCAAAATGTGCATTCACCCTACACCCAACCTACGCCTCTCAGGAGCCACCTGCATGGGTTATCAGAGTACACTTGTATACATGCTGGCACCTTAATGCACAGATGCATAAAAAAACACGCTATACTCACACAAACAACCAAGCACACACACACACACACACACACACAACTACCTTTCACTGTAGTTTTTTAAGCTACCAAAAAAAACGAGCTTTTTGCTCCAAAGTTTTCAGCCGTTTGTGCAGTTGTAGTACAACCCCCTTCTGTTTCTACTGACCCCTCTTTCCTTCCGTCCTTCCATCTGCCTCTCCACAACCCACACTTGCCGTCGCTCCCGCTCCTCCGTATCGTATCTGAGAGAGTTGAAGGTCTGCCTACCCCGAGGTTGACCACATGTTTGTGGGGTCAGCCAGAGTAGCTGGGTGGGAGCCAGCCTGCTGAGGGCAAGAGCAGAGCAGGTTAGAGTTTGGCTTGCCCGAGAACAAGGCCGGGAGTGTGGGCAGACTGAGTTAGAGCGAGTGGGTCTGCAAAGCTTGCATATTGCAGATGAGAGCGATGCACCACCTCCATACAGAGTAGGACTATAGCAATGGTGTACTACCCTGGCCATGTCGCCATGACTGTGTGTGTGTTCGTGTGTTCGTGCGTGCGTGCGTGCTCTTCCTTTCTTAAGGGTAATGGCATAAACTTTTCACCTCAGTTTCATGTGTGGTCAGAACATGACAGTCCGCTGCAAAGAATACTTGAACCTTGCGTGCACCTGCTTGAGTGGTTGTGGTTGTGTGTGTGCGTGTGCGCGTGCATTTGCATGGAAGAGTATTGCTAAACTAATAGTGATGAGAGGGGTGTACTGCTTACCTTTAGTTCAGACAGTTATCTTTCCACTAGTCAGTCGAAGGGCAGTTTCAATCAATTTCCTTGCCGACAAATATGTGTCATTTAGGTGGGTCTGAATGAAAGCACAACTTCAGATATAATATCTTAGAATACGGTGCTTTCCTTTGCAGTGGCTTGCTCTACTGTTCTGGAAAATCATTTTTGTTTCTTTTTTTTTAATATATATTTTTTTTATATAAAGGCTTAGTTTCTTTCTGCTGCAGGCTTTCTTACCTTCTTGCATGTAGACAATTTGTGTGTGTGTGTGTGTGTGTGTGTGTAACCAGAGAGTGCCTGCTGCATTTGTGTGTGTTTAGTCTTTAGCAACACACCATGTCTCAAGCCCCTTATTCTTGAGTAATTGTAGTCCAGGTCCTCAGCTTCCCCTTTAGCCTGAAAACCAAGCTCATTGCAGCCCAAAAAAGAGCCCCCCAACAAGGGAGAGGGGAGAAAAAAAAACCCCAAGTTGTCCTTGTACATAAAAGTACATTCTACTCTCTAACACCTTTTCAAATTAATATTTGTGATGGGCACCATTCTGCCAGCCCCAGTTGCCGTTCCCCGCCTTTGTTCCTGCGTTTGATGTAATGGAGGCAAGGACAAAGAGGAGAGCAGGCAGAGTGTGTGAAAATGGTAGTTAAGTGGGCTTAAGGGCTGCTTCAGTACTTTCTGAAAGGCCTGGCCCCTGAATAGGGCCCTCACACTGCTAAGCTGTGGAGCAGTAAACAAGACAGGTCCAGCACAAAGGTGCGTCTCAAATGAGCACAGACCCGCTCCTCACCCTCCCACTAAACTTTGACATCTGGCAAATCCCGGCAAGATCCATATGAATCCTGACTCATTCTCGCTCTTGTATAAGCCCCTCCATTTTTCTTCACTCTCTCTAATGTCACTTCTCTTGTACTTTGGTGTTTCTCTGCACTCTGGTCTGTTTGTGTGTGTGTGTGTGTGCGTGCGTGTGTGTCTGTGTATGTGTGTGTGTTTTGTTCTGCTGGTCCCAGATGGATGGCTGGCTCCCCCTAGCCGGCTTCGTCCCCCAATGCTTGGGCGGTTTGGCTCTTTTGTTTCGTTAATTGCGATGAGTATAATATACAAGTCTCTCGGAGGTCCACGAAAGACAATTAGACAATCTCGAGAATTTAATGAGACACCACCGCCACCGCCGCCGATCCCTCGCGCTCCGCTTCAAGAAGCCACCCTGCTCTCTGTTGGCACCGTCTGTGATGTGGAGATGAAGGGGTGGAGAGGGAGGTTGCGCTGTGTGTTTATGCGTTTTCCAGGTTGTTTGTCCGCCCATGAGGAAAAACCATTGTTAAACGCAGAGATACTATCTCGAGATGGAAAAAAAAGGGGATGAAATAGAAAGCTTTAATTTATTTATTTATTTATATTTGGACCTAGCTTGCTCGTACGTCATCTGGCGCATGCCGGATCTGGACCCGCTCCACCACCGTGGGTATTTTTCCACTTGTGTCTGAGGAATGGCTTGTCCTGGACACGATAGACTTCCCAGGAACGTCCACGTAATGAGCAGCGATTATCCCGTTCACCCAGCGAGGGGACAGAGCAGTTGACAGTGTCATCCCTTTAAGGAAAAGGGATGGCTTGGGGGTCTGGGTGACAGGCAGAACCCTGGGTGGCCCTGTTAGAACTTCATTTTCTTCTCTCTTTCTCCCTTTCTGTCCATTTATTTGCTCTATGGTGTTCCCTTTCTCCCTCTCTTTTCGCCTGTTTATTCTCATACAGTCTCGCTCCGTCTCTTTTCGAGCTCTCTCTGGACCACGCACCGTTAAAGCCAGTTTTTAAAATGGGGGGGTATCCATAAGTGATTCATTATATCTCTTCACCTCAAATAGAGATTAATTAATAACGGCACTCTTCTCTGTTGTCAAGCCCCTTTAAATCATGAGCTTAAAACCTACACTTGGGCCAAATTGTGAAGGGCAGTTTTCTTTTCTTCCTCCTCTTCCTCTCCCCCGTTTCTCCCCCGATTCTTTCTTTCATTCTGTCGTTCCCCTCCGTTTTCCCTTTTTCTCCTCCCTGGCTAATCACAGTGTTGCAACAAAAGACGGGGCTCCATTATTGCACGTGTGCGTCCCAGAAGAAAGGAAATGAGAGCAGGACAGAGGGTGGCCGTGGCCTGACACCGGACTATTAATCTTCCAGTAAAGCCTTGTCAGGCTGAAACGGACACAAATGGATCACTCCCATTAACTGGGGGAGTGTAGGTAAGGGCTTTAACAAGCATTTACCAGAGTCCATTTTCTCACTAATGAAGACGGGGAATACGCAACCTCCCAGCCAAACCTGCCAGACCACACTTTAAGGTCTGCATGGAGGAGGACAGGAGGGAGGAGTGAGAGTTACAGGGAGAGATAAAGAGTGAAAAAGAGAGACCACATAGATGCAACACAAAAAGGTTCTCATCATTGATGGGCGTTTGGGTGTCGTGGCGATCTATACCGTTGTCTACCAACACGGGGATCGCCGGTTTGAGTCCCCTTGTTACCTCCGGCTTGATCGGGCGTCCCTACAGACAGGATTGGCCATGTCTGTGGGTGGGAAGCGCCTCCTCTGGTCGGTCGGGGTGCCTGTTTGGGGGAGAGGGGGAACTGGGGGGGAATAGCGTAATTGTCCCACGCGCTACGTCCCCCTGGTGAAACTCCTCACTGTCAGGTGAAAGGAAGTGGGTGGCGGCTCCACATGTATCAGAGGGGGCATGTGGTAGTCTGCAGCCTTCCCCGGATCGGTGGAGGGGGTGGAGCAGCGACTGGGATGGCTCAGAAGAGTGGGGTAATTGGCCAAGTGGTGAGGCATTAGCCGCCCTTTCCTGTTCCCCAGAGGGGACTCTGTCCCGGGAAAGCTGAAGTCTCGGCCCTCAGACCATGGATCTCTATTCAGGATCAGCCCGCCATCATAGTGAGGGAGAAGGCAGCAAGATGGGCAGGGGTGGGGAGGGGGGGCTGATAGCCACAAGGACTTGCTCAATACTGTGAGGCTGCCATCTTCAGATACATGCCGACTCAAGTGTGCAAATCACCTTGAAAGGGTCATGTGATCATGTGGCGAGAGTGGACACACCAATGTTTTGTTGTGCCTATTCTCATTTACAACTCGAGCAGTAGGTGCTCGCAAGGGCACACAATTGTTGTTTCCTTTGACACTGCAGCCTGTCGCTAGAGAGCGCTTCGCTAGGTGTCATCTCAAAGGGGTTTTTGCATTTATGCGCTATGTTTTAAACATGTGTCTGTCATCCTCCAGTACTGTCTGGCGTCTTGTCATGTCTGTGGCCAGAGTCTTGTCCAGGCAGCCCTGGAGGCTCCTGGTGCTGTGGCAGGGCTCCGTAGGACATCTCAGCACCACAACCACGGTCCCAGAGGGCTTTGTGTGTGTGTCTGTATACATGCGCGCACATACACACACACACACACACACACACACACACACACACACACACACACATGCACTTGTGTCTGTGAGTTAGCAGGGAAGAAGGGGATGTTGAATTGCTAATACAGCCTGTCTGTCCCTTGTCCCTTGACGTGAGCTGGATGGGCCAGTGATGGTTTGGAAAGGCCACATAATAATAAGAGATGTGCTGGAAAATGATCAAACAGCCAGCTTCACTGGTACCATGTAATTCACCGCCACCCATCCGGATGTCACTGTCGGATTCCCGTTGAATAAATACTGTACACGAACAAATGAGCAAATAGCTACTTTTAATAAATAATCACAGAATCGATCTCGTACACTTCATGTGTCTTTATGATAAAGGTTTTCATTGGGAGTGATGACGAAGGACAGAATTAGGAACGAGTATATTAGAGGGACAGCTCAGGATGGACAGTTCGGAGGCAAAGCAAGAGAGGCAAGATTGAGATGGTTTGGACATGTGTGGAGGAGACGTGCTGGGTAACACTTTCTATGAAGCTTGCACCTATAATGCCCTATAAGCATCTATAACGCCCTATAAGTGTCGCTATAAGTCATTGTAAGATTAATTATAACCATGTATACACCCTCACAACACCCCATAACCACCTTTATGATATACTATGTCAATTTAAAATGGATTTATGCATTATAAATATGTCATCATTAGCCTGTTTATCTGTCAGATGTCATAATGCATCATAGCCAACTTGTTTTGCTGGCGTTTTGTAGAGATGCATAATGAGACTTCAGCAGTGCTATTCCACAGCCTTCAGCCATAGCCGTTAGTCATTGTAATACATAGCAATATAGGAAAGTATGGGTCTTATAGATGCAATAGGTGCGTATAGGGCATTATAGATGCGTATAGGGCATTATAGAGTGTTGTAGATGTTTATAGGGCGTTATAGATGCAAGCTTCATAGAAAGTGTTACCGGATGCTGAATATGGAACTGCCAGGGAAGAGGAAAAGAGGAAGGCCAAAGAGGGGGTGTACGGATGTGGTGAGGGAGGACATGCAGGTGGCTGGTGTGACAGAGGAAGATGCAGAAGACAGGAAGAGATGGAAACGGATGATCCACTGTGGCGACCCCTAATGGGAGCAGCTGAAAGTAGTAGTAGTAGTAGTAGTAGTAGTAGTAGTGTCTTTATCCGAGAGAACCATCTGTATTTTTATTTATATTTGAGTTGGGTTTCCCCGTGTGATGCCCATGTGTTGCATATACCGTTGACACTCTTGTCTCCATGTTGTCTCCATATCTTTTTTGTGTTTTTCACTCAGCTGCGAGACCTGTCTGAGTAAGACGGTGGATACCTTCGGCCGGTTGTGCGTAAAGTAGGCGATAAGGCAGTGATAGTGCGAGATGGATGCGTGCGACTGTTGTTTTTCACTTTGTCGAGCGGCTCTTTAACAACACGGCCAGTTTCCCCCACTGTGGCCTGACCGGTGGAGCAAGCGTCATTAAAGTGATAGTGGTGCAAACTGACCCGGGTGACACCGGGGAGAGGAAGAGAGCGAGGCCCCGGCCCGTTCGCCTGTTATCGCTGGCTGTGTTCCTCAGACTCCCGGGGGGAAACTAAGAGATGAGATGAAGACGCCATTTCACCTGCCCCCCCACCCCCCCACCCAACCGGCACATCTCGGCACTCCTCCTCTCCAGCTCGCACCCCTCCACCCCTGCACACAAAACATTTTTAATTATATCTTCTCCCAAGTAGTGCAGCTCAGTAACCAAGGAGCTGACATTGATGCATGTGCTGATAAATCCGCAAACACTGGAAACGAGATTAACAAAGATTTTGAGGAAAGGGTGACAGCTAATTTTGTGCAGTGGTTGGCGCCTCACTCAGGAGTGATGTTTTTTGATAGAGCGAGCCGCACCTTAGAATTTGCACTCCTCACGTGCACAGGGGAGGGGACGCCGATGCTAACTCCAGGAGTTCCATGGTATCCGTGCTGTTTTTTTTTTTTATACCGTTTTTCATCCGTCCTCCCATCTCTTCCTCCGTCACGGGCACATCTAGCTCGGCCGTTCCTTATCTCCCAAGTTAGCATTTTCTCTCATTCATGTGTGTGTGGTTTTCTGTCTCATGTCACTGATTCTGCGTCCATACCTTTTTTTTGGGGGGGGGGGGGTTTCCCCCCTTTTCTCCCCAATTGTATCCAACCGGTAACCCTACTCTTCCGAGCCGTCCCGGTCTCTGCTCCACCCCCTCTGCCGATCCGGGGAGGGCTGCAGACTACCACATGCCTCCTCCGATACATGTGGAGCTGCCAGCCGCTTCCTTTCACCTGACAGTGAGGAGTTTCAGAGGGGTATGTAGCGCGTGGGAGGCTCACACTATTTCCCCCAGTCCCCCCCACCCCCGAACAGGCACCCCGACCAACCAGAGGAGGCACTAGTGCAGCGACCAGGACACACACCCACATCCGGCTTCCCACACGCAGACACGGCCAATTGTGTCTGTAGGGACGCCCGACCAAGCTGGAGGTAACACGGGGATTCGAACCGGTGATCCCTCGCACCCATACCTTTGCGTAACACATTCCTACCCAACGTAATGAGGGAATTTTGCTTTAACTTGGCTTTTCGACAGTATTGTGTTGCCACGTTCAACCAACTAAAGAGAACAGAGATGGCGCCTCGGTGGTCGGAATAGTTACGGCGCATGCCATGTAACCGCAACATCCCTGGTTCGATTCCAGCCAGGAAGCTTTGTTGCATGTCATACCCATCTCTCTCCTTCCCCTTGTTTGCTGTCCTCCACTTCACTGTCTGCTATCCAATTAAAGGCAAAAAATACCAGAAAAATATCAACAATAATAATAACAATAACAACAATAGTAATAATAATAAAATAGAGAACAGAGGGAACTTAACTTTACATCCAAATGATGAAAATACTGTGCCCACTTCTGGTCAGTTGTTCCCGGTCCCCCACCGTACAACTTCGTGTCCACTATGCTTTGTGAAGGAAACGTGGTTTTCTGCTCTGTGCCCGGGTAAGCTGTGTATGCATGTTTTGTGCGCGTTACACACACTCCGGTGTAATCAGTGTGATCTAATCAGTAGTGTGTAGCACAGCGTAGCTGACATGCCCCTACAGGCCGGTGGTCCTGGTGTCAGGCCCTTAACCCTCTGAGACACCGATACACACTTCTCAGAAAGAGAGATATCACTCTGCCTTATCTCTCTCTCTCACACACACACACACACACAAGATAACAATCACCACTCGCACAGCTGATTCCCTGTTTTCGCTGAAGAGCAGACGCCACCTCCATTCTTTCTGCCCTCCTCTCATTTTTTTTTATTTTTTACTCTCTTTCCTCTTTCTTCTCTCTCTCTCTCCAGCCAATTTCAAGTCTATATGGTGGAAACATCGTGTACTTCCCTTTTGTTCTTTCTTTTTGTGCCTCCTCCCTTCTTTCATTTCTTTTCCTTTCTTTCTTTTTTGTGTCTTTTTTTTTTTTTGTCAACCCTCCTCTCTCAGAATCGGCTTCCCTGTCTTCATCAGTAGGCAGCTGACAGCTTCTTTCACTTTTCTTTGTCAGTTTTTCCCTCGCCCCCCCCCACACACACAACCTGCCCCCCCGCCTCCATTTTTTTTTCATGCATCCCCTTCCATCTGCTTTCGCTTTTGTTTGCCCAGCCCCTCTCCCATCCCAACTTGATAATGAGGAATGTGGTGTGACCCTGGCCTCTATCGGCCCTGCGACCACCTCCGACCCCTCCAGGTGACCTGCGCTCCCCGTTTTGACAGCTTGATTAATTACCCAGTGTTATGATTTATGAGAAAAGCAGTATGTAAAAATAATAGACAACAGGTGGTCTTCAAAAAAAAAGGATTTGAAAGTGGTGGTCTTACAGGGGTGAGATGGGAGGATGGGTGTGCGTGTGCATATGAGTGTTTGTGTGTGTGTGTGCAAGAAAGAGAGAGGGAGCGAACGAGAGAGAAAATGATGTGTTTTACGGCTGCTTTCTGCGGTTAATTGCTTTCAACCATTTTTTGAAGGCAGCATAGGGTTAATAGGAAAATGTCTTTGGCTTTACGCATGGTTTCCCGAGTTGCCGTGGTGAGGACACCTCCACGTGTGTTCCCCGCTGTACAGTTCGAGGATGAAGGGGATTCCAACATACGTGCGTAGCTCCATGTGTGTGCCGTGGAGCATAAACCCATGCGAATCCATCGCATGTGGTAAATGACACGATGGAAAAACGCGCTGGAAAACATATACACACACACACACACACACACACACACACACACACACACACACACACACACACACACACACACACACACACACACAGTGTTCTCTGTGAGCACTTTCCGACATTACATCCTTTGAAAGTAAGCTAAATGGCGGGGCAGAGCGGACACGGTGTTTACGCTTCACACTTCAAACACGGCTTGTGATTGGCTGCGGTGACCCCACCTCACTCTCGGACCCATGGTGCCACTCCACTTAGTCAGAGGTCAGTTTCTGCAGTTGTGTGTGTGTGTGTGTGTGTAATGCTAGGGTCCCTCCAGTTAATAGTATGTTAGGTTATTGCATGCGCTCACAGTTTACCATTGTAGGCATGAAATCACATGTTTCTGTAATAAGATGCAATTTTTAACTAACAAAGGGTCACGAAATGTTTAAACACTTATATGCACAAAAAATATGTACGCACGCACACCTATACACACACACACACACACACACACACACACACACACACACACATACACATACATACACCTTTCACATGGCAAAAATCAGTATTGCCAGCACAGCCACCAGTTTCTCCCCAACGCTCCCTTTCCTAGGTCAGAATAACAGAGCATGGGTCAAGGGATTCGTCTTTGACCTTTGACCCAAGAGGTCAACGTGGTTCTCTGATGTTCAGTAAGATTAATACCCCGGCTGGGCGACTCTGTGTCATTACGGCCACACAGTGCCGATTACTGGGAGTTGCCACCCAGTGTAGCTTACCAACATATTGCTTTATGCTGTAATCCCAAAGATTTGTGTTTTTTACTTGATGTGCTGACACCTGCGGCGATGCTTTTACAGGTTCTTGTAGTCAACCTGGCATTTAACCGTTCCGAATCCCAAATATCCCGAGACGAAGCCTTAACTTGTTTCATTTACCGTAGCACATACAGATGTGATGGTGCATAGGGTCACCACACCACAGTGGTGTGTGTGTTTGTGTGTGTGTGAGTGTGTACATTTATAAGCTTCAACAGACTTACTGTAGTACCTGTCCAAACGGTGAAGAATTAAAAAAAAAAAAGGAAGCATCTCTCCCTGAAAACTAACTTAGCTAATTTCAGTAAAACTTACAAACAGTGGGGGAATTTGATATCCACAAGTGCGTCACCCACATAATCATCATCTTGATGATGATGATTATCATTAAGATGATGATTATGGAAATGGAAATCCCATGAACCCTCGTGCCAGTTTCAGCATCCATTTCTCTTATGTAATAGATCTGCAATGGCTAGAAATTGATTTTGGACATGATTTGAAGATTGCCAGACGGAGATGATAACCATCATCATTGTTATTCCTTCAGTCGAGTTATTACTTTTGTCTTCGGCCTTTAAAAGAAAAAAGAAAAAAAATTCTCACTTTGTCTTCATTTCCTCCCCCACACATTATTATTACCTGTGGCCTTCGGAATTGGGTTACTCTACAGAGACCTCCTTTGCGCTCCTTCTCTCTCCTCACCTGGTCCTCCTGTCTCCCCCCGCTCTGCTCTCCCCATTCCCCAATTTATACATTAATAGTTAGGCAGGAGGGGCAGGGAGGCACCTATCATTCCATGATCTATATCTCTCTGTGCCCTCATTAAAAATACATGTGTATGCTTAGGGGAGACAATATGGAATGTATAAATCAAAATGCTAACGGCGTCAGAGTAAGCCTTCCAATATTTATTTCCCCACAGCCTTCCCTCTGTTACCTGACGACTTCCCTGCCTATTGTCTTGCTTGTATGTATGGCAAGCACATGTTTGATACTTTCATATTACACCCTACCAGAAGTCTTAGTAATATACTGCACAATATACTTATACCTGATAGTCTGGTTAAGATGTGGCTCGTGTTGTATATGACATTTTTCCCCCCATTTTTATGTTGGTGATATTTCTTGGGGTTAAATTGTCGAAATATGTTACAATAAATGAAACTTTAGGTAACGGTCAGTAAATTGAGTGCCGTTAAGTGACTTGAGGAGTTGATTTTAGAAATCCCGTTGCAGCCCTAAAACCCCAGCACCGGTGAGTTTGCATTCACGGTTACATCTCTGCAAGTGACATGCCTGTCCCCTGTAAAACAAAAAAAAAAAAAAGTTGACAAATGACTTGTGTAACATTTACTTGCACAATCAATAGCTCTGACAAATTCCACCTAGACGGTGATTAATGCTATATCCACCCCCAATCTAGTATACCCCCCTCCTCTGCCACCAAGCCTGCACCTCTCTCTGCGTATGTGGTGCTGAGAGCAGATGAAGTAGGCCTCCTCTCTGTGTGTATGTGTGTGTGTGTGTGTGTGTGTGTGTGTGTGTGTGTGTGTGTGTGTGTGTGTGTGTGTCTTTGTATCTGCCTACACTGCTGTACAGTACATGTACATGTGACAGTGTGCGTTCGGGGATTAAGTCTTCTTATTGTCGCACTTCCTCTGGATGCTCCATATTGCATGAGAAGCAGTTGAATGTAGTAAAGTGGCCTAATGAATTCACACAGAGGTTGAGTGTGATAAATAATTGAGATTTGAATGGGCCGCGGCATTGCAATGAGTTACTCCTTGTTGCCTGTGTGCGTGTTGACGCTGTGTGTTTTGTGTGTATGTGTCGGAATACGTCGACCTCTGCTCCAGATGTTTGAAATAGAAAGGTTAGCAGGGGATCGCCGGTTTGAACCCCGTGTTGGTAGGCTATGGAATAGACCGCCACGGCACCCGGACACCCAGTTACCTTGTTTTTATATATTTTTTTGTATTTTATTTCTGCTTCAGGTGGCACGGTGGCGCAGTGGTTAGCACGGTCGCCTCACAGCAAGAAGGTCCTGGGTTCGAGCCCCAGGGTAGTCCAACTTTGGGGGTCGTCCCTGGTCATCCCCTATGTGGAGTTTGCATGTTCTCCCTGTGTCTGCGTGGGTTTCCTCCGGGTGCTCTGGTTTCCTCCCACAGTCCAAAGACATGTAGGTCAGGTGAATCGGCCATACTAAAATTGTCCCTAGGTGTGTGTGTGTGTGTGTGTGTGTGTGTGTGTGTGTGTGTGTGTGTGTGGGCGGGCCCTGTGATGGTCTGGCGGCCTGTCCAGGGTGTCTCCCCGCCTGCCGCCCAATAACTGTTGGGATAGGCTCCTGCGACCCTGAGTAAGGATAAGCGGTTTGGATAATGGATGGCTGGAAGGTTAGCAGGGGAGTGAGCTAAGGAGAAAGTGAGAACCGGGAGATCAGCTGAGGGAGGGAGAAAGAGGGCGAGAGAGAGAGAAGCGAAACGAAGACGTCGGGGATCAGAGGCTGTGCTGTTCTCTCCACTCCCTCCACCCCACTGCTCCACTTTGAACTCATTTATAAATATTCAGCTCCACTTATAAACAATATCCAAATGAGTTCAGACATCCATGCCAAGGTTAAAAACTCAGCTTCGTTTTAAAGACACAACTACTTGACTAGCTCCAAAGGTTAGCCTCTTCTTCTGACCCAAACTATTTATGCTCGTTAAGATCAAGAGAGAGATAATCATCTCCATGGAGTCCGATTTACTTGGACCAAATTAGTGTAAGAATACATTAGTGCAAGCAAACACCGAACACAGCAGAGTCTTTGAAGTTGGGAGTCTAAAGTCGAATTTGAAGAAACTTAATTAATTGTGTACACCTCAAGACTGGAGGAGACCATGCAGTGGGCGATTTGTTCAAATTTTACTCGAGGGGAAGAAGGGGAGGTGAAACCTTAGCTGCTTTTTTAACAGCTTTAATGATACTTACCTGTAGATAAGGGGTTAAGTTGGCCGGGTGCAAACCACCAATCTCTTGCTGGCAAAGAGCTATATCTTCCTGCCTGCCGTTGCAACCCCGACCTGGAACTACTCTGTATCACCTTGCACCCATATTACCTACCAAGGGAATTTACCAACATATTTGCGTGTGTCGTGTATATTCCGCCAGACCGGAATGCCACCAGAGCAGCTCGTTAAATCACAGCTTGTGTCCACCGGCATCTACAGAAGAAGCCTGATGCACCCATGTTGATCCTAGGTGATGTTAACCATCGCAGATCGGCGAAATCCCTGCCAGGCTTTCATCAATATGTTTAGTGCAGCACGAGGAACAACAGCATTCTTGACAAGTGCTATGGTAATATTAAGGATGCCTACACAGCCAGAGCTAGGCCTCCCCTTGGCAATTCTGATCGTGTTATCCAACTGCTCCCCAGCTATCGGTCTGTCTTTAAGTCCAGTAAACCAGTAATTAAGGCTGTAAATGTGAGCTGAGAGGATGCTTTCTCTGCATGGGCTGGGATATCTTCCTCCAGGGTGTAGATATTGACGTGGTCACAGAATCAGTCGCTGCCTGTATCTCTTTCTGTGTGGATTTAATTATACTTCGGAAAACTGTCGAGATATTCAAGTAATCATCCCTATATCACAAAAGAAGCTAAGGAATGTATTTATAGGAAGAAAATGGCCTACAGATCAGGAGACACTGCTGGACTGAATGCTGCACAAAAGGACCTCAGCAACTGAGGGCAGTATGGATACAGCACCGGGGACGGGCAGAATAAGATTTCTTCAGATCTGACACAAAGAAACTGGGACTCAATTTGAGAAATGACCAATATGGATTCCACAAGGAAGCCTGTGTTTGCCTATAATGAAACTGCAAGGGCAAATGAACTGAGTAATTTTTATATGCGATTTGAAACTGATACTTCTAGATAAAGTAACTTGTTATGGCAGCACGGTGGTGCAGTGGTTAGCACAGTCACCTCACAGCAAGAAGGTCCTGGGTTTGAACCCCGGGGTTTTCCAACCTTGGGGGTCATCCCGGATCGTCCTCTGTGTGGAGTTTGCATGTTCTCCCATGTCTGCGTGGGTTTCCTCCGGGTGCTCCGGTTTCCTCCCACAGTCCAAAGACATGTTGGTCAGGTGAATCAGCCATACTAAATTGTCCCTAGGTGTGTGTGTGTGTGTGTGTGTGTGTGTGTGTGTGTGTGTGTGTGTGTGTGTGTGTGTGTGTGTGTGTGTATATATATATATATATATATGGGCCCTGTGATGGCCTGGTGGCCTGTCCAGGGTGTCTCCCCACCTGCTGCCCAATGACTGCTGGGATAGGCTCCGGCATCCCCGTGACCCTGAGAATAGGATAAGCAGTTTGGATAATGAATGGCTGGATAACTTATATTTGTGATCACAGAATGTTAATGGATCCTTGTGCTGTTACCAAGGTTCTTAAAACTCTAGACAATAACAAAGCAAGGGGGCCGGATGGCATCTGCTTTTCTTTTAAGAACATTTGCTGAGGAACTCACACTGACCTGGCATTGACTCTTCCGGTTCTCTACACACAGTGACAGAGCTCTGGAAAAAAAGACATTATAATTCCAGTTCCCAAAAAGTCTTGTCCCCAGGAAAATAATGATTATAGGTCGGTGGCTTTAACTTCCTTCCACTGTTGTGAAATCATTGGAGAGGATCATAACAGAGGAACTACATAGGGAGGTGAAGCCATCCCTGGATCAGTACCAATTTGACTATATAAGAAATCGCAGCACAAATGACGCCATCTCCACAATACCGCATCTTGTCTTGACGCACTTGGAAAGTCCTGGTCCAAATGCCAGGCTGCTTTTTATTGATTTTAGTTCTGCTTTTAACATTATTCATCCACACCCTGCTTAAAAAATGAGTCCAGTAATGTCGATCCTTTTTTTGATTTAGTGGTATTACTTTTTTTTTTTTTATCAAATAGGCCACAACAAAGTGAAGTTTAATTCAGCACTTTCTGATATACACTACCGTTCAAAAGTTTGGGATCACCCAAACAATTTTGTGTTTTCCATGAAAAGTCACACTTATTCACCACCATATGTTGTGAAATGAATAGAAAATAGAGTCAAGACATTGACAAGGTTAGAAATAATGATTTGTATTTGAAATAAGATTTTTTTTACATCAAACTTTGCTTTCGTCAAAGAATCCTCCATTTGCAGCAATTACAGCATTGCAGACCTTTGGCATTCTAGCTGTTAATTTGTTGAGGTAATCTGGAGAAATTGCACCCCACGCTTCCAGAAGCAGCTCCCACAAGTTGGATTGGTTGGATGGGCACTTCTTTGAGCAGATTGAGTTTCTGGAGCATCACATTTGTGGGGTCAATTAAACGCTCAAAATGGCCAGAAAAAGAGAACTTTCATCTGAAACTCGACAGTCTATTCTTGTTCTTAGAAATGAAGGCTATTCCATGCGAGAAATTGCTAAGAAATTGAAGATTTCCTACACCGGTGTGTACTACTCCCTTCAGAGGACAGCACAAACAGGCTCTAACCAGAGTAGAAAAAGAAGTGGGAGGCCGCGTTGCACAACTGAGCAAGAAGATAAGTACATTAGAGTCTCTAGTTTGAGAAACAGACGCCTCACAGGTCCCCAACTGGCATCTTCATTAAATAGTACCTGTTAGAGCCTGTTTGTGCTGTCCTCTGAAGGGAGTAGTACACACCGGTGTAGGAAATCTTCAATTTCTTAGCAATTTCTCGCATGGAATAGCCTTCATTTCTAAGAACAAGAATAGACTGTCGAGTTTCAGATGAAAGTTCTCTTTTTCTGGCCATTTTGAGCGTTTAATTGACCCCACAAATGTGATGCTCCAGAAACTCAATCTGCTCAAAGAAGTGCCCATCCAACCAATCCAACTTGTGGGAGCTGCTTCTGGAAGCGTGGGGTGCAATTTCTCCAGATTACCTCAACAAATTAACAGCTAGAATGCCAAAGGTCTGCAATGCTGTAATTGCTGCAAATGGAGGATTCTTTGACGAAAGCAAAGTTTGATGTAAAAAAAATCTTATTTCAAATACAAATCATTATTTCTAACCTTGTCAATGTCTTGACTCTATTTTCTATTCATTTCACAACATATGGTGGTGAATAAGTGTGACTTTTCATGGAAAACACGAAATTGTTTGGGTGATCCCAAACTTTTGAACGGTAGTGTAGCAGTAAGCAGTGCTGGGGTCCCTCAAGGATGCATTTGTTCCCCCTTCTAGTTTACTCTGTATACAAATGATTGTGTCAGCTTCCAGCCTAATCAATTTGTAGTGAAATTCCCAGATGACCCTGTTATCCTCAGTTTACTCACAAGTAACTCCAACATTGCCAGCTATGGAGCTGGAGTAGACAGGTTGATGGACTGGTGTGATGAGCATGACTTGAACATTAATGTATGTAAAACTTGCGAAATTATATTATATCCCAGCTCAATTGGAGACCAGAGTTCTGTTGCCACACATGGCCGTGACATTAGACAGGTCACTTCTTACGAATATTTAGGGGTCCATATTGATAGTGAGCTTAACTGGCACACACATGTGGCAAGTGTCTGTGCAAGAATCCATCAGCACCTCCATTTCCTATAGAGACTCAGTGTTTGGGGTCTGCGGGAATATATGCAAAATTTTTCTAGATCTACTTTCGAGTCCATCTTACGTTATGGTATTACTGGCTGGTTTGGAAACCCAACGGTCAAGTCTAAAAGCTCAAATATTTAGCCATGTTAAAACGGCAGGGTAGATTATGGGAACACCCACATCCCTCACTTGCCAAGACGTTTTTGAGCAGTCCACTATTCAGCAGGATTTTTTTTTTCAACAGGATTTTTATCTGACCCTTCCCATGTGGTGAACTCTTTGAGTTATGTGCTCATGAACTCTGGAAGGAGGTGCAGGGTCGGTCCTTTTGTGTAAGCACAACCACTATAAACATTCATTCGTGCCTCGGTCAGTTAAACCTAGTAATGGGCAACTCCTGGAGGACAGACAGAACGACAGGGAGGCTCCAAAATAATGGCAGGTTCCACCAGTCGCTTGTGTGCTTGTAAGCATGGGAAGTGAGATGTGCTGTTGCTTGTAATTTATGTACTAAGATGTGTATGGTCTGGGAGGTATGCTTTCGAATCGTTGCAAGTTTTAACATTGCAAATGGCTTTGTGACCTGTGGTCTCAGGCTAATGTTTACACATGTGGCCCTGTTTAATGTGCTTTTATTATAATGTCTGGTTGATGCAGCAGTTCGCTTAATCCAATTTTCAATTTTCTCCCATGGGAGACAATAATGTAACCTTAACCTATCTGTCTATCTGTCTGTCTGTCTGTCTATCTGTCTATCAATCTATCTATCTATCTATCTATCTATCTATCTATCTATCTATCTATCTATCTATCTATCTATCTATCTATCTATCTATCTATCTATCTATCTATCTATCTATCTATCTATCTATCTATCTATCTATCTATCTATCTATCTATCTATCTATCTATCTATCTATCTATCTATCTATCTGTCTGTCTGTCTGTCTGTCTGTCTGTCTGTCTGTCAATCTATATATCTATCTATCTATCTATCTGTCTGTCTGTCTTGTCTGTCTATGTGTCTGTCTGTCTGTCAATCTATATATCCATCTATCTGTCTGTCTGTCTTGTCTGTCTATGTGTCTGTCTGTCTATCTGTCTGTCTGTCTGTCTGTCTCTATCTATCTATCTATCTATCTATCTATCTATCTATCTATCTATCTATCCATCTATCTATCTATCTATCTATCTATCTATCTATCTATCTATCTATCTATCTATCTATCTATCTATCTATCTATCTATCTATCTATCTATCTATCTATCTATCTATCTATCTATCTATCTATCTATCTGTCTGTCTGTCTGTCTGTCTGTCTGTCTGTCTGTCTATTTATCTATATTTATGAATACAAAACCAGTAATAATGTTAGCCGTGGCTCTTTTTTTCTTTTAACATTTTTACCATTCTTTTTCTGCAAGAAATTGTGCAGCGATAGTTAATGACCTACTGACTGTATGTACCCGGGTGGCCCCCAGTACATACAGTAAATACAGCAGAACGTGTGTCCCTGTTCGTAAAGATGATGTGTGACTTTGTGCCGACTGGCTGATAACATCCTGTCCCATCCCCTCACCACTAAGCTACACGTGTGTCTTACTCCACTGTAGCCCATACGGCACTGTAGCTCCTCTCTCACCCTCTTTGCTCTCAGTTAGTCAGACACATAGTTACACTTTTTTTTTGGAGTGGGGTGGGCAGGTGGAGGGGGGCTGTATGGGCGTCTCAATGTGGTGTTGCGTCAAAATGAGAAAGGGGGCACCGTGACTTAATCTGACAGTACTGTGCAATCTGTGTGGTATCTGAGCCTCAGGGAGAGGGGGAGTGGGAAAAAGAAAGAGAAAAAGAGGGGGTTTGGATGGATAATGGGGCCCTGCATGGTGAAAAAGCTCACGTAGAGACCAAGACAGACAAGGTCACCCAGAGCAGGGTGGCCCTGACAGAAAAAGAGAGAGAGCGAGAGAGAATAAGAAAGCAAGCGAGTGAGCAAGAGAGAGAGAGACAGAGGGAGAGCAAATACTTGTCATTACAGTATTAATGCTCCCTCTCAGGTACTCTATACCTCTTTATAGATGAAAAGGATAGTCTTGCTCTCGATCTCCGAATTTGGCTCTCTAGCTCTCCAATTTGTTTCCCACGTGTGATACTTAAACAGCCAGCGGCACCCATTATAAAAGTAGTTAAACTATGAATGAATTGTGACATAGCATTTTGATCTCGTTTATTTTCCGACTTAGCATTTCCTCGCTAGCCATTGTGCCTCTCGGATCTCACGCACCACTGTAGCCTCCTCCTCGTCTCCTTATTGGTTCGTTCATGCCGAGTGACCCTCTTCCCCCTCGTCCGTCAAGCCAAGGTAGCGAATCAGGAGCGACGCATTGCAGAAATAAGGAAGTAGATTGGAGAGCGTCGAGAAAGGGTGTGTCGGTTGCCCTGATCTTAACTCGAGTCGCCTGACAGAAAACCAACAGAGGACGCCGCCAGCAAAAGGCTATGAGCCCATATTACTGGGCATACCCGGGCTACATGCTGATTCTTTGAATTATTGACGTGCATGCACACATATATTGAACTGCATATTCGGTGTGCTTAAGCGCATTTATATGCCCCTTTTCACCAGAAATACACACACACGCTGACACCAAATTCACACAAGCGTACAATCCACTTTCCTTACCGCATGCACCCATGACCGCTATCAGCCGTGCTTTGTACCTGTCAAGTGCTGTCCTTTTCCCTGCGCCCAGAGCCCTGCTTGCTACATGAGAGCTCTCACATCAAAGCTGTGCCGAGCTGCACGCACACTACCACACACACACACACACACACACACACACGCAGACACACACACACGCAGATGAAACAGCCTCTCACTTTGGCCGCCTCTATCCCCACTCCCGCACATTAGACACATTTCATTTCATTACAACGCCACTGGAAAAATAGAGGTGCTGCTTTCTTAAAGGGACATCTTATTCACTACCCCCCGACTCTTAAGCTTGTACTCTCCCTCTCTCTCGCTCGCTTTCTCGCTCTCAATCTCTCTCTGCCTCTCTACCATTCACTCTCTTTCAGGTGATGGAACTGGAGGGGAAAATAATGATCTGTTACCATCAGAAGTCTGCTGGACAAACTGCATTTAATATGTCCCCAAAGAGGCATGGCAGCGTCATCAAAGTGTGTGAAATATCCGCGGTTAAAACAACTGCGGGCAGTTAAGATTTTGCCTCTTCTCTCCGGAAGTAATATATCAGTATATGTATATGTAGCTTACTAAATATATGGAAATTACAATTTACTATGCAATAGTTTTGTTTTTTAGTTTTGAGTTTTTGCTGTTCCTTTATCTTTTTTTGCGTAAGATCATGCTCCTGGCTAATATTAAGAGCTTCACAACCCTGCACACAGGGAGGGAGACAGGGAGATGATGGAGGAAGAGTTCCATCACCGAGAGGAGACAAGCGCCGGTTCCCTTAGCAGCAGCTGCCATTGTTGTGCTATCTGGTATGGGACAGGCCGACAAAGGAGCACTAAGGAGTGTCCGGAGCAGGGTAAAGGGGGTTGGGGTCCCCCCCCCCCACGTCAGAGGGGTCAGGTTGACCCGCTTGACCGCTGGCCCCGGGGCAGGGACTCAGTGTGGTGGTGGCACAGGGGCGCCCATGGGGCATGGGAAGAGACTTAGCCTGCAGACTGCAGCAGAAAGACGAGCCTGACCCATGCTACACAACCCTGTGTGTGTGCATGCGTGTGTGTTTGTGTGCATGCACGTATTGGACAAAGGCAATATGACCTAATGTTAGAAATGTATAAAAGAGTGATTTGATGGCATAAAGACAGGGTGGCCCAACGCTTGGAGCGTGTATGTGTTTAAGAGTCACACTCTGACAGCACATCACAATACAAAAAGATCAGGCTTCTGTGTGTGTGTGTGTGTGTGTGTGTGTGTGTGTGTGTGTGTGTGTGTGTGTGGGAGAGACTTAACAGTTAGCTCCCAAATAAAAGACAGAATGACCTGACTCTAACAGGGTGTATAGAGGAGAGATTTAGCTGTTACAAAAGACAGTTAAAACAGCTCAAACTCTTGGATGACCGAACGCTACTTGTGTGGGAGAAATTAGTTCTGTCGAATTAGCGGAAAACATAAAATGGCGCCATTTTTTGAACACATACATTATAACACAATTTTGTAATATAAAATAAGCACACACACACATAATATATATATATATATATATATATATATATATATATATAAACAAAATTAAATGGGTAAAAACATAATTCCATTTGCCTAATTCAAATTCGATAAATATTTATGATCTATTTTCATCCAAAATGACCTAACAAAACACATTTGTTAGCAAATATCTGTTGATAGGTGGATTAGGATTTCTTTCCCTTTTTTTGGGAGAAACGTGTCTGCAGTATGTTTCGTTTCACTCGCTGTCGTCAGTCGTTTTGCGGCGTTTTCTGTCTGTTGTTGTTGTTGCAGAGAGGAAGGGTGGAGGAAGTTTCCGGACAGAGAGAGAACTGTTGTCCTGACACTGACACAGACCTTTCAGTGTCGGGATAAATGATAGTTTCCGACGTGGAGGTGAACTCTGCTGCCCTGCTGCACGACACTAGTGTGCTGGGACATCGCTCCCCTTACAGCAATGCCCTTCCGGGTGACTGGGCAGCTGAGTGGGTTAGCATAATTAGCACTGTTAGCCATGCTAGCTCCCCCACAGAAGTGAAGGGCATGGGCTTACAGGCCACTGAGGCTAGGGCCCCGAGTCTGACATT
Organism: Lampris incognitus; assembly: GCF_029633865.1. Taxonomy (NCBI): domain Eukaryota; kingdom Metazoa; phylum Chordata; class Actinopteri; order Lampriformes; family Lampridae; genus Lampris; species Lampris incognitus. The sequence continues at coordinate 138,352,001 of NC_079211.1, read as the reverse complement.
AGTACACTTGAGGCCAGGAAGGTTATATTGACCAGTGTGGTTTAGCATAAGGGCACTAAAGCTTTGGGTTTTGACCTACTCAAGGGCTGCGTAACAACACTCATGCCAGTGTTGAGACCCCATTAACTTTTGGCCCTATGAACCATCATTTCACTGAGGGGGGAAGTGGACACGGGGTATTAATTGTTCAGTCGGCCAATCATATCACTTTATTCATTCTTTTTTAACATTTATATTTTCACATTTAAATCTTACAGCTCACCTCTTCATTTTTCTTTTTCATTTTTGGTATGTACATACATCTAAACATTTTTGTTTCTTTTTCTTTCTTTCTGTCTGTCTGTGTTGTATGGTTTAGCTGTTAGTTATTTTATCAGACTGCCACCAGTGGGCAGTGGCATAAAGCTGGTGTGGTCTTCGTCAGTCTGCGTCTCTCTTTCACTCTCTTGCTCTCTGTTTCTCGCACTCTCCATCCAACCCTCCATTGTCCTGTCTCTCCCTTCCTTTTCTCCGCTTTATTATAGTCATCTGTTTACCTGTCCTTCTGCACAATACAGAATTTGTGTGTGTGTGTGTATTTGTCAGCACCTGTCACTCATTTACACACACACACACACACGCACGCGCGCGCACACACACACACACACACACAAACACACACACTGATCTGATCATATCCAGCATTAGAAAAAATGTACAATCCACTTGAAAAACTGTTAGTTCTTTCTCTTTTTTTTTCTCTCCCCCACAACAGAAGTTATTTGATTACATATCGTGGTTTTGTGAGTTTGAGGTGTCTGGCTTGTTTCTCAAGTTAAAACCAGAAAATGCTGACTTTTTAAACCTGGTGTAGGCAATACCCTCAATACACTTAAAACCCTCATACTCTATTCTCTAATTCTCTTTGATTTGTGAATTCCCCTGAAAATCAAGTATCAAATATTACAACAATAGATAAAAATGATTCAGAACTAATAACTCCAAATAAGTTGCCAGTCATAACACAGAAATTTCTGTTGCACATTTGTGCCAAGGTGATCTAAGACACATTTTTCCCAAATGCTTTATTAGCGCTTGACCATCTCTCTCTCTCTCTCTCTCTCTCTCTCTCTCTCTCTCTCTCTCTCTCTCTCTCTCTTCTCTCTCTCTCTCTCTCTCTCTCTCTCTCTCTCTCTCTCTCTCGCTCTGTCTGTTTAAACATCTAAATACTTTTTTTACTCCTACTTGTATTCAGTCATTGTTTTCTGTCCCCCCTGGACTGAATTTGAGAGGGAGTGAGAATAAGACTGATTTTATAAGCGGGACAAGTGCGAAAAGTGTTATTTTGCTGTTGTCAACACACTACAGGTGCTAAAGGGAGGACGGTAGGGCAGCGTTGACGTGGATGGGCACAGGAGGGGGACACGCACACACACACACACACACACACACACACACACACACACACACACACACACACACACACTGCGTCAACGGAAGACAAGAACATCGTGTTAACACTTATTAAGGAAAAGGATACGTGCTGCCTTGAGCAGACAGGGTGTGTGACAGCGACTTGTGGGAGAAACCGAGCGACACTGCCTGCCCCGACTCCCTTTCACGTCTCCAAAGGGCCGTTTTGTCGGCACTGGTATCTTTTCTTACCGCTGAATGTGTTTTTGTGTAAGTGTGGGTTTGTGTGTGCGTGTGCAGAAGGCATGTGCCAATAAATTGATCTCGGTGTGTGTGGGGGGCCGCGTGTGTAAAGCTCAGCCAAAGTGGAACAGGAATCCATCCATTTCCTGCCTTAGTTTCAGAGTGCTTAGGATAATAAACGCAGTTAATTAAAATGGCTTCAAAGTTGGAGAAGTTGCTAAAGGCTACGTGAAAACTTCCCCCTTCCCACAATAGATTTCCCGTCTGTCGTTCTCTCTCCTCGTCGCTGCCTGATTTTTCTTTAACCTGTCTCTCACTAGGTTGAAAAATAATGGCTCTGAGACTTTGAAGCTATTTATTTTTATTTATTCTTTCTTGGAAATTGGTTTGATATAGTATATATATATATAATCCAGTGATTCAAGTAAATTCTGTCTCATAAAGAATTACTTAAATCACTGGATTATTTTGCTCCTTATTTGTTGAGCACTTTTCCTACCGTTGTGTTTCTTTTAACAAAAAAAAAAAGAAATAATAAATATATATGTGTATACACATATATATATATATGTTTCCTCCAGGTGCTCTGGTTTCTTCAGTCCAAAGAAGTAGGTGGATCGGCCGTACTAAATTGTCCCTAGGTGTGAATGTGTGTCTGTGTGTGTCGGCCCTGTGATGGACTGGCGGCCTGTCCAGGGTGTCTCCCCGCCTGCCGAACAATGACTGCTGGGATAGGCTCCAGCATCCCCGTGACTCTGAGAGCAGGATAAGCGGTTTGGATAATGGATGGATATATATATATATATATATATATATATATATATATATATATATATATATATATATATATATATATATATTCTTTTTAATCTGCCCCCCCTCTTTTTTTTTGAGTAAATTGCATCTTGGGAAGTTGGATCTTTCCACAGCTGACATTATGGTGAACTTAAAAATGTCCCTTTCGTGCACGCCGAACACAGACCTGCGGATACAGACACGGCCATGTTGGCAGATTTGTGGCTCACTCTTAAAGTGAGTGATGGTGGGATCGATTGGGTTTGATATTAAGTGACACGTGGCCTTTTGGAGTCACTAAATGCTACTCACCGGCTCGGACCACCATCACTGAATTACAATTCCCCAGTTAGTTCAGTTTGTCCAGTCTCCGCTCTTCCTGTCCTCGACACCTCTTTCTCTCTCTTTCTGGATTTCAGTGTATCAACTGTCTCTTAAAGATTATTGTGATATTGTATGTCAGGGCATATCCACTGCAGAGGATATTCATATTCATATTCATATTATTATTATTATTATACCTTGAGCCAAAAATGTGCAGAAATGTTCATACATCAACGTCTTTGTGAAGGGAGAGCCGGGTAAAATGTCTGCAAATGTCGTATATTCTCTGTAATAGATGTGATATTGATGTAAATTCCCTGCTCTCCTTTGAGAAGATGATAATAATAATTTTAAAAAAATTGATCACAGCCCCCCCCCCCCATCTTTGTAAAGGAACAATGTATCTTCAAACATTTGCTTTTCAGGTTGATTTAAAATCCAATTTCAATATGTCCCCTTGAATCCAATGCCATGACTCTTTTTGGGAATGATATTGCCTGTTGTTTACAATATTAAAATGAATATTAATTGGGAAAAAAGAGGAAAAAGAAAACCCACTGGTTTTTGCATCACATCATTTGCATTTTGTTCGATGTGATTCTAGCTCTGTTTTCCTTGAAAACATCATCATCCTTGAAAAGATAAATTTGATTAAAATGGAAATCATTGAGAAATATTGAGTTGAGGTGTATATACATAAATCCTGCTGAACTAGCTAGAATAATAACAGCATCTGATTCAATTGTCTGTGGCTCTAATGTGTGGCTGCATGTTCTCTCTCATTTTCTAGGAGGGCTACGGTGTGATAGTGCTCAACCCCAATGAGAACTACCTGGAGGTGGAGAAGCCAGCCAAATTGTGTCCCCTGCCTTCTCCCGCTGAACCCGAGGATGAACCCGCCGAGAAGCGGGAGCGTAAAGACGACAAAGAGAGCAAGAAGAGAGAGAGAATTCTATGAGAAATACCGCAACCCACAGAAGGAGAGGGAGACGAAGCAGATCCCTATACGGGTGGGTGTCGTCGGGGGGGGGAGGGGGATGGAGGGAAGTGCGAAAAGGGAGGGAACTGTGGAGAGGGGGGAGGGAGGAAGAGTTAGATGTTGATGAAAAGCAGAAATGATGGCGGAAGGTAAATGAAGTGAGAGTTTTGGATCAGGTGGGTAGGAAAAGCAACTTTGGAGAGGGATGGGGGGGAGAGAGAACGACAGAGAGGAGGAGGAGGGGAGACAGCTTACAGAGCAAGGGAAGGAGGAGATATTAGGTAACTAGGGAGGAAGGGAGGCAGAGAAAGAAAGAGAGGCTCTTGTGTGGTCAGGCTGTGTGAAGAGGTTGGCCGTGCTCCAGTCGGCTCTCAGTGTGCAAGTGTTATCCACATGGCTATCCTCCTCCTCTCCGTCTTGCTTTCTTTCTCTCTCTCTCTGTCTATTCCACTCCCCCTCTGTCCCTCAGAGGGGTGGGCTGGTTAGGGCAGCTCTGGCCCTTCACTCTTGTTGACCAGCGGATTATTATCTCCCTTACACACACTCCGTAAACACACTACAACATTCTTATCACGCTACACTAACCATACACCACCTAATCACATATACACTAGCACATGTGTGTACACACACACACACACACACAGGACACACACACACACACACACACACCTTGAGGCACCTAGCTAAGCCAGTTAGCGGTGTAGTCAAACAAAGGAAGTGAACCTTCTGCATAAATCTAGTTCCATTACCAAAATAAATAAGGCTACAGCAATGTTGAATTGAATCACAGAACTCAGAGATGCCCTGGTCCTCATAGATGACTGTTGCCCCCCCCCCCCCCACTACCAAGTAAATGCTTATTTTGTGATGTTAAGTCATGTGCTATTTTTCACTACCTTAGATGTCTTCCGTTCTTTTCTTTGGTGCTCTCGTTCTTCAGAGGATGACTTTAAAGGGATGATGAGAGAGACATTTTCCTGTTGTGAGTTTTAATACGAGTATTAGAGTTGATTGCAAATTAGCATGGAATCCTAATTTGGAGGACGGCAATGGCATCATAGTGATGTCTACATGCAGTATGTGTTTGTTCTTGGTCTTGTTGTGTGCAGGCAGGTTCACTTCACATGCTTATGTGCACAGTTATGCACACGTGTGTGTGTGTGAGTGTGTGCATGTTCATGTGTATGTGTGAGTGTGTGCACGTTTGTGTGTGTGTGAAAGACGTCAGTCTCCGATGCCTGACAGGAGTTATGGCTGCTGTGGACTGGGGGGTAGTGTGTGAGCTGTCAACGCAGGCACTTTTCTCTCACCCCCCTGACAGTACCTTTACAACACACTCTAATAAGGGATAATTAGCTTCAGCGCTAGCTTACTCTATCATTCCACCTTGTGTTCTGAACTGGTTTATTCCTTAATATTGCCCAAAAGATGAACTTTGGCTGTGTGACTGAATAAGATTCAGTCACTGCCGGGGATTTTCTGAAGCACTGTTTGAGTTAGTGTAATTTTTTTTTCTAATTCTCTGTCTTGCATATCATATTTGATCAAATTTGCTGTTATGTGTATTACTTCTGGAGCATATGCATGTGGGTGTAGTGTGTGTGTGTGTGTGTGTGTGTGTGTGTGTGTGTGTGTGTGTGTGTGTCTCCCCTCTGGATGGAAAAGAACCAATTTTTAATATCTCAATAAATATTTTAACTACAAGGACTTTCACATAATGATCTCTCTCTCTCTCTCTCTCTCTCTCTCTCTCTCTCTCTCCTCTCTCTCTCTCTCTCTCTCTCTCTCTCTCTCTCTCTCTACTCTCTCTCTCTCTCTCTCTCTGTCTGTCCTTCTCTATCCCTCTCCTCCCTCTCTGAAATCCCGCCTGAAACCCTCTGCACTTTGTAACGCTAGCAGCGTGAGATTGTTAGCGCTGTCCCAGCCAAGGTTTCCCTGCTCTGCTGGGGACCATAGAATATTATTCACAATTTGATATTAGCCTCTCCTCGCTTCCCCCCATGCCTGCATAATGCATGTTGGACAGGGCCACATGCGCTGAGGACGCCAGCACTTGGGCAACAGTGGGGCTATGTTGGTATCAGATAAGCTGCTGTAGCGGAGGCAGATCGTCTCTCTGAATGTGTGCAGTTTAAGACTGTCTTAGCTTTAATAATACTGATGACTCACATAGGTACACTCCATTAAACCAGAACCACTTGTTTTAGTTATCTTTTTTATTATTGTGATTATTCAGAAATCAGGAACATTTATCTGTCATTTCCCCCAGCCCACAGCAGTTGCAACACACAAAGACAAAGACACATATCCAAACTACAAGAACACACATATATCCAAACTACCAAGTACACATTTATCCAAACTACAAGAACACATATATCCAAACTACAAGAACACATATATCCGAACTACAAGAACCCATATATCCAAAGTACAAGAACACATATATCCAAACTGCAAAAAAAAAAAAGGAGGGCAAATGCCAGGATGACTGTCAGAACTGCCGGTCAGCATGGGCTAGCAGTTAGCGTAGCCTAACCCGCATCTGCGTCCTTATTATTAATATTATTATTGGTAGTAGTAGTAATTATAGTAGCAGAAGTGTTAAGTACTAGTATTATTGTTGTTACATGTTAGTTTTTTTTTTTTAATTTACTGTTACATAGCACACTGATGTATGTAATATTCTTTTCTGTGATATTCAAGGCTAAGGAGGGGAAATAAATGGATAGGTGTGTGGGGGAGTGGATAGAAATAAGACTACCTGCCCCTGGCGGGGATTTTTTCAGCAACGCTTGTCTAAAATTGCTCTTATTAGCCGGACAAATGGGGGGGGGGGGGTCATGGGAAATGTTTACAGTTTGCAGCCAACTGCATTCGTCCTGCCAGTGGCTAGAATCCTTAAATTCACTTCCCAAGATGCAGCGGTTTAAGAGGTGAAGGGATAGAAATGAGTGAAGGACCAGGCTGGATCTGTTTCAGTGTCCCCTGACCTCTGACCTCTTACCCAGCAGTCAGCGGGATGTTTGTGTGTTTGACCTGCCCTCCCTATCGTCCACGCCTCCCCCTCCTCTTCTGCCTGGCCCTGGAGTAAGCTGTCTCTCACACACACACACATAGACAAACAGATAGAGGCACACACTGGCAAATACACAGAGAGGATTAAGACAGGTGCAAAAAAAGAAGATGAGGTTTTGGTTTGTGTTTATGCGTGTCAGAGAGTGTTTGTGTGTGTGTGTGTGTGTGTGTGTGTGTGTGTGTGTGTGTGTGTGTGTGTGTGTGTGTGTGTGTGTGTGGCTCCGTTGCGGTCCTTGTGAGTATTTTTCTTCTACAGTTCTCTTGACCAGGGTGGGTTGGGGATCAAATCAAGCCTCTTTAGGTGGACTGTTTTCATCTATTTTAGCGGCACAGGGCTTCCTTCAAAACCACCCTCCCCACACACCATGCACGCACGTGCGTGCACACACACACACACTTTTAAGACCGCACAAACCCTCCCCCACTGTTAGTTTCTGGACCACCTGCATACAGCCATTCACACACACACACACAATTTAATTCACCTTTATAGTACAAAGACTCATACTAAGTCTCTCTCTCTCTCTCTCTCTCTCTCTCCTCTCTCTCTCTCTCTCTCTCTCTCTCTCTCTCTCTCTCTCTCTCTCTCTCTCTCTCTCTCTCTCTCTCTCTCTCTCTCTCTCTCTCTCTCTCTCTCTCTCACACACACACACACACACGCACACTCATACAATTTAATTCACCTTTATAGTACAAAGACTCATACTAAGACTTTCTCTCTCTCGCTCTCGCTTTCTGTCATACACACACACACACCAGGGCCCCCAGATAGAGTTGAGTTGATTTAATATGCTTCCTTACACACATTAATAAGCTCTTAACTGCTTTTAGGATTCCTAATTTCTAGCCCAGGGTTCATAGTGTGCAACCTCTCAACCTTATCTAATCCCTCTCCTCCCCTCCAGATCACAGACCACTGGCCCATGTTTAGGGGGATGTCGTCGGTAGGATGGAGAGAAAAAGAAAGAGAGAGAGAGAGAGAGGGCGTTGGGTGGGATGGAGAGGCTGATAGGATGGATAATGATGAGCATAGTAGAAGGGGGTTGGAGGGTGGGGGATGTGGGGGAGGGCGCTCTCTTAGCACTTTGCCATATAGTTTGGGAGTTCACTTTACTCTGAATTTGAGCAGTAATCCAGTTAGCTATTTTCTGTCAGCCAAGCGGAGGAATGGCAGGAACAAAAGGCACATTCATGGGCTTAAGAAGCTTCCAAAGAGTTCACCCAAGGCTGGCTGGCTGGGATTAGGCCAGCAGGCCCTGGAAAGAAGAAGAAGAAGAGGAAGAAGAAGACGGCAGGAGGGGGTTGTCGTGAGGAGGTGCGGGGGGGGGGGGGGGACCAGAGAGCTGGGCCTTTCTTTAAGCACCACTTATTGTTTTATAAATGACTGTAATACTTTCCAAGTCTTTTTTCCCCCTTCTCCTTTTAACATCTCGCATTGTTATGTCTCTTAAATGTTCTGAGGGAGGAAGAGGGACCAAGAGAGGCCCCCTCATCTATAATGTTTTCAAGTAGCAGGTTAGCGCTAGTTTCTCTTGTCTTTCTCTCACTATATTATTGAGATCTTCAGGTTCACTGGGACTTCAGGAGAGATCGGTGTGATTGAGACCTGAGGATGTCAAAACGCTCTTACTACAACATCTCTCTGCTTCATGCCATTATTTCATTTGGTACAATGGCATTATCGAGGAGCTTAGTTATGCCAGTGTTT